>NW_007246134.1:27275-71755 GCF_000164805.1 Carlito syrichta | reverse complement strand
AGCCAGCTGACTTAACTAGGTGACTTAATTACCTAACCAGCAGGATAGACACTTGACCTATTAGCTACCTAGCTAGCCAGGTGTCAAGCGAGCTGACTATCAGGTTAAATCAACTAGTTATGTCAACTGGTTAGCCAGCTGGTTAGCTAGGTAGGAAGCTAGTTACATCAGCTAGATAAGCAGCTGGCTAGCTGGAAAGCCAACTGGCAATGTAGGTAGCTGGCTAGTTAAGTCAGCTAGATAGCTACCTAGCTAGCTACTGATGTCAGTGAGTCAAATCAGCTGGGTAGCCAACTGGGTAGACACACACACACACACACACACACACTCTCTCTCTCTCTCTCTCTCTCTCTCTCTCTCTCTCTCTCTCTCTCTCAACATACAGAGTATGTTTGGGCAAAACCAACTGGAAGGTGGGTATTTCTGAGAGCTACTCTTAGGGAGGGGTATGGGGTCATGCTCTGGAGGGAAGGAATCAAGTCCTGAGCACGAGCCTCAACAATCTTGCTGGGATCATCATTAACTCCTGAGAAAAGGTTTGCTGTTATTTGAAATGAAAGGAAGGTAAAAAGACCTCACTAAAACACATTTTTGGGAAACTGGCTCGGTTTTTGGGAAACTGTGGGCCTGAGTCTTATTGTCACACCACTGTGTCCCGGTCTGGGCCAGTACACAACCTGGGGCCATTTACTTAACTTCTCCAAGCCTCAGCGTTGTTACTTATTCCAAGCCTCAGCGTAAAAGAGGAAAGTAGGAATGATGATAGGAGTAGTATTAGTAGTAGTAATAATAATAATAGATTTGCATCATCAGATTGTGATGGAGACTTGGATAATGTAGATAAAACATTGACACAAAGTACAGTTGTGGTACTTGAAACAAATGCCCAGTATATGGGCGATGGTGTGGGGTGGGGTAGAGGGAGAGAGAGGTGTCATCCCACTCCGTGAGCTACAAGGACTGTGAACTTGGAGAAGTGGGCAGCGGATCTCAGGGGGACTTGGCTTACATATGCCAGTTATATCTTGGCCAATAAGGAATGTTCAAGGGTAACCTTGACTCTGATTGTCAACTTACAAGGGGGCATCCCAAAAAACCCGGAGTTATCTTTTGGAGGTCAGGTTCCTTATAGTACATACAGGCTTCTCCCCTAGGTAAGTGTTCTAGGAATCTATCAGCATCAGTGTACCAGCTAGCCTTGTTGTGAGAGGCTGCATTTGGCTTCAACTAATTTTTTTGGAGAGTCTTTCAATGTATTTGCCCATTCATGATGGATGATTTACAAATGCATCTGCCCACACCAAGCTGAGTGTTGACCAAAACCGGCATGACTCCCATGCCCCACCCTCCCTTGTCACCCCATCTCATCCTGAGCAACTTTTTTTTTAAATTTCCCCAGATGAAAAAAGTCCTCAAAGGGAGACATATTGCCGATGTAGTAAAGGTGAAACAAAAAACAGCAGAAACACTAAAAGTCATCAAAATTGTGAGTTCAAAAACTGTTTTGAGCAGTGGGAAAAGCAACTTGATAGGTGTCTTGCATCAAACAAAGAGTACTTTGAAGGTGACTGAAATTTAAGCATGTAAGAATAGACACACAATTTTTAATAAATAAATTCTGGTTTGGGGTGTGTCCCCCTCATATGTACTGTCTTTAGAACCTAAATCCCCTCCCCAAGATTTGACCTCACCTTAAGTGTCCATAAATGGCAGTCAGCATTATTAAAGATTCCCCAGTTAACACGTGTCCAAGGGGTTGTGATAAATGAAGATGATATTTAAACTTTAAGAAATAGTTGGCTGTTAACCACAGGGAGTGTGGTAACTCTATTTCTTTAACTCATGAGACAAAGTTTGAACATTTTATTGAGCTCAGAGATGCTAATAAGTGTCTCTCTTCCTGACCCTACTCAAATAATTTCTTTAATTTTTACCATTTTGTTACTTTGGACTCACTTTTTTTGCCAGTTTAATTGATAACTTAGTCTGTGTTAAACAGAAGTTTACTTTACGTTATCTATGCAAAAATAACTTTCTGACATCAATAGTCATGGGACTTGGTTGCCAAGGACATGAGCTACTGGTATTGGCCATTAAGGAAACGGAGGGCATTAATTGCAAATCGACAATACCAGGTTTAACTAGTAGAGAGCTTCTTCTGCAACTCTACTGAATTTCTTCTGAGAGTAAAATTTTCCCTGTGATTAGCGTGTTACCAATTATGAAGGTTTAGTCTAAACCAGTGATTCTCAAACCTGGTCCCACATGACAATGACCTGGTGAGCTTCCAGAAAATACCAAGGCTACAGGCGGACTCCCAGGCTTCACTGGCTTGGGGGCTCAGGAGTCTCTATTCAAAGCTTCCTTAGTGACTCCATTGTGCGAGAAACCTTTCAGCCTGGTCTACTCTCCTGGTTCTAGGACCACTGGAGTCAAAGCATTAGCATCACCCCGAGGGCTTGTGAAACATAGATTGCTGGGCCTTAGAGTTCTTGTTTGTTTGAGTCGGAGTCTCATTCTGTCACTCAGGCTGGAGTGCAGTGGCATGATCACCTCTCACCACAACTTTGACTTCCTGGCCTCAGGGGATTCTTCTGTCTCAGCCTCCCAAGTAGCTGGGACTACAGGTGCATGTTACCATACCAGGCTAATTTTCTGACTTTTTGATAGAGATGAGGTCTTGCTATGTTGCCCAGGCTTGTCTCAAACTCCTGGACTCAAGCAATCCTCTTGCCTTGGCCTCCCAAAGTGTTGGAGTTACAGACATGAACCATGGTGCCTGGTCCCAGAGGTTTTAATTCAAGAGATCTGAGGTGGTGCAGAGAATCTGTATTTCTCCTAAGTTCTCAGATGCTGCTGACATTGTTGGTTGTGGACCACACTTTGAGGGTCACTTGTGCCCATAGTTACCGACCATTGAAACTCAGGTATCTTCCCCAGCTTCAGCTCTTGTCTCCTACTTTTTTTGGACTCCGTTTGGCCCCTCCAGAACTTCGTATGTGACTCTACTAAGCACATCATCCTCTCTCTATCCTACAGGTCTCTGAACATACCTTTTTGCCTGCAGCACCTTCCCACGTGACAGAACATATTTCATTCAGATTCTAGAATCCAGTTTTCACTAATTGGCATTAGCGTTTCTCTAATAAACATAAATTAGGAAAATACTATTAAATTTGTTAATATTAATATATCTACTTCTTATAACACAAGTTTTTCATTAAATAAGGTTTTATTTCCTAAACTGAAGTGAAGACAAAAATAAACTATGGCTGCTTTTTCTTTTTTTAAACACCTGAGATGTTTTGATACATTTTACAATATGGCACCATAAGTCTTTTTAAAAAATCCAGAATTTTAAGGAATAGATAAGAAAGTAGAACTGCTATAATATGAATAATAGAATTATAGACCGGGTGCAGTGGCTCGCACCTCTAATCCCGGCCCTTTGGGAGGCAATGTGGGAGGATTGCTTGAGTCCAGGAGTTTGAGACTAATCTAGGCAACATAGCAAGACCTCATCTCTTAAAAAAAAAGAAAAAAATTAGCTGGGCATGGTAGCATGTACCTAAAGTCTCAGCTACTCAGGAGGCTGAGGCAGAAGGATCACCTGAACTCCAGTCTGAGAGACAGAGTGAGACCCTGACTCAAAAAAAAAAAAGAAAAAGAAAAAGAAAGAAAGAATCATAGCCATGCCATTGAGTGAGTGTATGTCAGTATTGGTAAATATAAAATAGATTCTAGGTATCTCCATCCTCCGCCCAGACCCACCAGAGTCTCATTTCTCCTGCAGTGACTTTGCCTCTGGGGAAGTGCCCTGTGCAGAGTCAGGAAGAGATGAATAAAATGCCCTTTTCCCCTGCAGTTTTCTGTGCAAATTTTCTTCGTCTGTTAGTGCCTTCTGACCCTTCCTGGCTCCCACTGCTGCCATTAAATCCTGTCAAAAGAACCAAATAAAAAGAGAAAAACAAATACACCCCAAATGATGGACTGTGAGATACAGTCCAATTTAAATGTTGGTTTTTTTTCCCCACACTGTTAGTGATTTTAAAATTAAGGAAAACCCTCATAAGGTCTGACAAAACTGAAATCCAAAGCAATTATCTTGTACCTTATATCCTGCTATGGCTTGTTGAAATGAATAATTTTATTGGGCTTTTGGGGAACAAGAAACTTTTGGGAAAATGTGATTAAAGCATTTTCTCTGTCGTATATACCTCTCCTGATATAATAAAACAGACTTTACATTTTTCTGTCCTAGGGTTTGTTCATCTAGGAAAAAAATCTGAAGTGGAGAAATAACTTTTGAAAGACTTTGTCCAAACAATAAAGGTAGTTATTGCATACAGCGGTTTTGAGTGTGGCAGTCATTGTTCTTTTTTTTTTTTTTTGAGTCAGAGTCTCACTCTGTTGCTCAGGCAGGAGTGCAGTGGCACACTCATGGCCACCACAGCCTCGACCTGCTGGGCTCAGGCTATCCTTCCGCCTCAGCCTTCCAAATAGCTGGAACTACAGACACGCGCCACCATGCCCAGCTAATTTTTTGATTTATTGTAGAGATGAGGTCTTGCCAAGTTGCCCAGGCTGGTCGTGAACCCATGGGTTCAGGCAATTTTCTCACCTTGGCCTCCCAAAATGCTGGGATTATAGGCATGAGCCACTATGCCTGGCCAGCAGTCATTGTTCTAAGTGACATGTGTGCATGTATGTGTGTCATACACGTATATTACCTTATTTAAGCATCACAAAATACTGTAAAGTGGGCACTATTTTATTCCCATTTTCCACATGAGGAAGGTGGAGGCCTGCTTTCTGAGCAGACACTAAATTGGAACTTGCAGGCTGTTGAAGAGTCAGACACACAATGGATCCTGGAGACCCAGACAGGTGTGGGAGTTGCTTCCTCAACTATGTGAAAACAAACTCCTGGGACATGGAAGGTGCCTGTGGGGACACAGATTACTCTCACTGAGGTGCCCTCACAGCCATCTGTCATCTGCTTCTCATAGGAGGTCACCTCAGAACATCACCCTAAGCTCCCACAACCTGTCCTACCAACAGGCACACGCATGAACACAGGTACCCCAAGGATGACTCAAGTTTCTCCTCTCTTCTCACTTTCCAAATTCTATCTCAGACTTGACTGACTTAAATTTGAGTGAATGTCCTCAAGGGCATTAGTTTACACCCACACCCAGAGGGACCATCTCTGTGGATTAGGACCTGAGCCACACATGCCCCAGGAGACCTTGAGTTCTCGGAGGTCAGGTCAGGTCTTTCTGATTGAGAACCTCACAGTGATAAAGAAAACTCACATCCCACCCCTGCCCTCTGAGAGATTTGAGGAAAGGCTCATCTGAGAGGCTACTGTGACATTTCCACCCAAGACACCCCCAATCACAGCCCCAATGCTGTTGAGCTCTGGTGGAAAAGACCCCTGCCAATGCCACATCTAGATCAAAGCAACACAACTCAAAGGAAAGGGTACATTCTATTGTTTAGGACTCAGAGACAGGGCTGCACAGCAGGAGGTGAGCAGCCAGGAAGCAAGTGAAGCTTATCTGTATTTACAGCCTCTGCCCATTGCTCATTTTACTACCTGAGCCCTGCCTTCTCTCAGATCAGTGGCAGCATTAGATTCTAATAGGAGCACAAACCCTGCTGTGAACTGTGCCTGCGTGGGATCTAGGTTGCTCCTTATGAGAATCTAATACCTGATGATGTGAGGTGGATGCTAGCACTGGGGAGTGGCTGTAAATACAGAGTAACATTAGCAATGAGGTTTGACCGCACTTCTCCACCACGCCACCCCCGCCACCCGTGGAAGAAAAATTGTCTTCCACACAACTGGTTCCAGATGCTAAAAAGGTTGAGGACCGCTGGTCTAGGTCATTCTACTTTTTTTTTCTTCTGTTAGATGGACCATTTGTTTAAACAGACTAAGATAATCAGAGGCAGTTTAGAATGATAACTGAGCACCTAGACTCTAAAGACGGTCTGTCTGGGCTCCTGTCTCAGCTCTGCCTCTCTTAAAAGCAGTGTGATACCATGTGTGCTGCAGAGTGAGATAAAACTATTATTAATAGGTTTAGTCTAGGGTAGGACACTAGGAATTTTTATTTTAATAGTCAGAGTCTCACTCTGTCACCCAGGATGGAGTGCAGTGGCAAGATTCTGGCTCACTATAGCCTCGACCTCCTGGGTTCAAGTGATCCTTCTGCCTCAGCCTTCTGAGTAGCTGGAACTACAGGCACGTGCCACCTTGCCCAGCTAATTTTCTGATGTTTTGTAGAGACAAGGTCCTGCTATGTTGGTTAGGTTGGTGTCAAACTCCTGGGCTCAAGCAATCCTCCTGTTTCAGCTTCCCAAAATGCTGGGATTATAGGAATGAGTCACCGTAACTGGCCAGGAATTTTTTATTATATACCCCGTTGGGTGGTTTGATTCTTTAAAAATAGTGCATATATTACTTTTTTCAACAAAACAAAGCAAAACAAAACCCAAACCAGAATACCCTCTTGTTTAAACACATACAGAAAAAACAACCAATTGAACAAAAGCAGCTGAATTCATTGTGCTCTGTGTTTGGGTTCAGAACTCAATCGGAATGTCTCATATGGGTTTGGTGTGGTTCACACAAGTCAGATTGTCTCTACATCTAGATGCCAAAGTCCTCGAGGACAAGGACCACTGAGCACTGACTCTGGGAGGTGAATTAACTTCCCTGAGTACCATACTCCTCACTTGTAAAGGGAAGGGCTTGCACCAGGATTCAGGAACTATTAACTTGAGGACTTTGGATCAGGCTGAAAGAGAATGTCCTGTAAATCACCAGATATTTAGCCTCAGCCCCACAGCCCCATACACATTTGAGAGAAACACTTAAACACAAAACACTGTGTTGGCCAAAAAGGGGCACGTTGGCACATTTCGCTTGCAGTCCACCCTGAATGAGACAATCTTTAATTTCTTTCTAGGCTAACAATACTTATATGTATTATATTGCAAGCTATTCGTGACTGCAATACATGTGAGTATATCTGTAATATATGTTATGATATATATGGGGGGGATCCCCCCAAAAGACTGGATTTAAATAAACAAAAAATTGTGTATTTATTCTTACATGCTTAAACTTGTCATCTTCAAAGTAGTCTCCGTTTGATGCAATACACCTATCGAAATGCTTTTTCCACTGCCCAAAACAGTTTTTGAACTCATCAATTTTGATGCCTTTTAGTGCTCTGCCAATTTTTAGTTCACCTCTTCCACATGGGCAAAATGTTTCTCTTTGAGGACTTTTTTCATCCAGGGAAACAAAAAAAGCTTGCTCAGGGCAAGATTGGGTGAATAGGAAGGGAGGGGTATGAAGGTCATGACTTTTTGGGTCAAAAACTGCTGACCACTCAGTGTGGTGTGGGCAAGTGTGTTGCCATTGTGGAAGAACCGGCCACCGTTTGCCACAACTTGGGACATTTCTTCTGCAAATCATGATGCAACCTTCTCAAAATTTCCAGATAAAAACTTTGGTTGACTTTGATTCGAAGGAACAAATTTTAGGTGTACTATAAGGGGCCCGCCCTCCAAAAGATAATTCTGGTTTTTTAGGGGTCCCCCCTCATGTATTATGGAAGTAAAATAGCTTCCTAACACAAGGCTTAGTTTATGGCAGGTGCTTGAATACAAAATCTGCAAATATTAGTTGATTATGGGCATGGTATATACATAACTGTGATTGAGTTGGAAAAATATTTATGTCAGTTCTTGATATGTGAAGTACATAGGAAATGCTTCTAAAACATTAGAAATGATTACATAAGATATGTGGTGTAAATAAAGAAACAAAGTAGGAAATTCAGCTTTAGTTTTCATATAGTTTTACCTTCACAGAGAGGAGTTGTGTTCTGAAGTCTGAAATCTCAGACAGCTTTATGATGAATGATTGTTGCTCCCTCTCTGTATAGCCAAAGCCCCCTCTTCCCTCTTCATCATAGCTCAGCATATGGTCATCAGATTCCAGATATCCTTGTTTCTCTCACCTGTTGTGCTGAGAACTCAGTGAAATGAGGGCTTCTGGTTTTTATTTCATGTCCACAGTAGCTTGCACTGTGCCAGACATTCTTATACACTATTATACACATGGATGGATAGGCAGGTGGATGGAAGGATGAATGGTTGGATAGATGAATGGATGGAATGGATGGGTGAGTGGATAGATAAATGGGATGGATGGATGGATGGATGGATGGACAGGCAGACAGATGAATGGATTGCCCTTTCCCCAGCAGCAGACTGCTGTCTGATCCTGAGGGCTGACTTCTTTACTTTTCTCTCTGCTCTAATCCCTTTGAGTCAACTTCTAAAAGACAACCTGCAACAGATAATTTATGGATTGACTCAAGTACTTATTGATTTATCTTCTCTACTGAACCTCAGAAGGAGAACTTTACATTCATGGCCTTTCTGAGGTTTAGTCTGGCCCTAATCACTTAAATCCTCATTCTTTATTAATTTGAGCCTTAAGCACATTCACAGGAGTTTTATTTTAAAACATTTTTTTAACTTGCATTGTTAAAATATATTTACTGGATGTGTATATTTATATGCACATGTGTATGTGTGTATAAGCATATACACACACATATTTGAGCTATATAATACAAGAGTCTGCATTGGATAAGCCTGATAGAATTTCAGTCTTATACTCATTGGCCCATAACAATCTCTGCACAGCTAAAATAGACTCTGCTTTCCTTTGGCACACTATAGCGATGCTTTCAAAAGTGGCTTAAGGAGAAAAGACAATGCAGAAAACATATTAAAGGGAAAAGGTAGCTCTATCACCTTTTATCCCTGGCCTACTCATAGTCATCATTTGTACTTGAAGCTTCCTTTCAAGTCATTTCGTATCCAAGTGTGATCGTTGTTTGCATGGTTGCGATAAGAAGAGAGTGCACTAAACCAACAGCCCCAGTGCTGTTTCCTGCATTCCTTTTTTTTCGGGGGCTATTCCTTCAGGATTTGGAGATTTGAGTTCAAAAATAGACTCTAATTCACCAGGCATCAAACATTCAGTCTTAACTCTCCTCAGCAACTGCCAGAGTCAGAAGGAACTAAATGTGGTGTCAAAAGATTTCAATACAATACCCTCAAAATGACTAGATAGTATCCTGTGTTGCTTGAACTTGTGTCAACCCTCCAACACAATATATATGCCCGTCTTTCCAGAAGCCCCCTCTCCCATTTTTTATGCTTCTATCTTTTGCAAGAAGTTAAAAAAATTGGTGTCTTATTTGAATTATTCACGCCCTTTTCTGTTCTGCCAACTCCAGGACACATCTGAAATCATTAATATGTCATAACTTTCCTCTGTCTGGCTTTCTCAGATTTTTTAAAACGGTGAAGGCATTATGATTCATTATCAAAAAGGCATTATGATTCATTAACATGGATATTATTTTTATATTTTTAGTTCATTCTTCTCTGTTCTCTTAGCAAAATTTTAGAAGTGCTGAATGTTCGATGAGGTGGCACTGTTGACTGCACCTTCGGGGGCTGTTGTGAGCAGTGCTGCCAGGCTCACAGTAGCACTTGGAAACGAAATGGTACCATTTGACAGTGGTTGTGTCTGTGCCATGCAGGTAAATATCTCACCCCAAAATAGACACACCATTTAGATATGCCAAGGGCTCAGTCGCATTCCTGTGACTCCTTCAGCAGGTCACAGCACAGCTTTCCTTCTCAGATGAGACTTGTCCATGCCCAGCCTGGGCCAGGTCTTGCACTGGTCCAGCAGGGAGCAGAGCAGGCATGGTCTCTGTGCTCATGGAGTGCTTGGGATCCACTTGATCACTACGGTGTCTGGCATCCTGAAACCAAGCCCTAGGCCATGACACCTAGGAGCAAGGACAAACAGGTGGCCCAGGGCTTCTCTATGGTTTTTCAGAAATACTCTGAATGGATGTGAGTCTGACAAAGCAAACTTCAGATTCAAATTCAGTCAATATTCATTTATTATTATTATTTTTTAAAACCCTCTGTTTTGATGGTCTTTTTTGTTTGTCTTTATTTTTTTTAAATTATTTTTATTTTTTCTTCTTTTTCATAGCTTTAGGGCCCTCGTGGCTATTCCTGAAGAGTTAAATTACATCCAGGCATTTTTGGTTACATAGTTGCATTGTATAGGGTGGAGAAGTCTGAGGTCTAAATGTACCCACCGCTTCCACCTACGAACGTCAAATCTAGTCACTATTTATTGAGCATGTACTATGTGCTGGGTTCCATAATGCTTTCCCAAATATAATCTTGTTTAATCCATAACACAATGAATGCAGCTATGAATATCCATTAAGTTAGAAAGGAATATGTCTAGGAGTGTGAATTGTTAGGCCAACATGTTGGTATATTTTGGGAGAACCACAAGAGTCAATGTGTTGACAGATTAGGTAGATGTGGGGTGCAAGAGTTGAGAATGACTCCATGGTTTTTGGCTCCTGCAACTGAAATATAATTAGATAGAGAGAGAAGACCATAAGACAAATGGGTTCACAGGTGAAAGTTTGGGGCTTGCCTGTGACAGCAAGGACACATCCAAGTGGAAGTACTGAGTGGGCAATTGGCTTATAAATCTGGGACCTGGTGCAAGTCCAGGCTAAAGATATCTATTTAACAGTAATTATAGGCCAGGTGCAGTGGCTCATGCTTATAATCACTGTAATTTGGAAGGCCAAGGCAGGAGGATTCTTGAGGTCAGGGGCTCAAGACCAACCTGGGCAACATAGTGAGACCCATTTCTACAAAAATTTTTTAAAAATTAGCGGAGTATGGTGGCATACGCCTTTAGTTCCAGTTACTCAGGAGACTGAGGAGTGAGGATCACCTGACACCAGGAGTTCAAGGTTGCAGTGAGCTATGATCGTGCCACTGCACTCCAGTTTGAGAGACAGAGTGGGACCCTGTCTCTAAAAAGATAATAAAATAAAATAAAAACAAAAGCAATCAGCATGTGGATGGGTTTAAAGCTGTGATACTGGATTTGACCCTGCAAGCGACCCAGTATGGATGGATTAGAACTGAGGCTGAAGCCCTAAGCCATGAGGTCCAACATACAAGATTGAGGAGGTGAGAAGGAGCCCCCAGGACCATGTGGAGTGTCCTGGAACAAGCGAAGGCAAGACACTATCCCTTCCTCTAATCTATATCAGGGTCTCAACCCTTGACATGCATAAGAATATCTCAACAGTCCATATAGAACTAGTGCCCTGTATTTGATTTGCAAATTAATGGATCGCTAATTGTGATTTTAGTCTGCCATTGTTCATTCTTCTCACTGATGTTCAATTCTGACCCCTGGTCACCAGCTGCTGATTTGAAAGTGACGCCCACGGCACTGTCATCTGGACATTGTAGTCCTAGGGTGGAGACTGGTGAAGAAGCCAGACACCACGTTTTGTCTTTGAATTGGGATAATCATCAGTGTTAGGAAGTTCAGAGTCTTAGGAAAGGAACTCACACATCTCCCAAAGTGAGGCTTCGTCCCCCTCTTCCTCTCCACAAGCACAGGCAGGGTGCTGTCCTTTCCAGTCTCTAACAGTGGGAGAAGCTGGACCAGGCACCAGCCCTGGACCATTTGCTGGCCCTCAATGATCTAAGCCCATAAACTGTGGCTTCTGCCAGGACAATGCTGGCAACAGCAAAATGGCCTTTGGTGGAACCCCGTAAGCTCATAGCTACAGGTCAGGTGGGCTTCGTGTGGACAATGACATCCTGGTTTCCAGTGTCTTGCATTCCAGCTTCTGTGTCCTGGAGAACAAGCTCATTGCCATAGCAACCATAGCCACAGCATGTACCTCCAAGTGCCCCTCAACCCCCTCCAGCTGCTGCTCCCCATCGGTGGCGTTTATTAATTTAAAATCGCATCTGACAATGAGCTTGTCTTCAGGAGGCTAACTCCACTTTTAATCCCCTTGCTGTTCTCACGCTTGGAAGGTTCAGGGCCCTTCTGGCTTTTCCTGAAGAGTTAAATGACATCCAGGCGGCAGGACACTTCTGCCAATAAGATCAAAACTTAAGCCAGTTGCCTTTTATTATCACTTAAATTATTCTCTCTGCTTGACATGGATTTATTGGTCAGTTTAGACTCTGTGACAGATCTGGTCATAGTCACATGGAGTGTGACTAACAGCCTTAACTACATGCCTGTAAATGGAGCGTGTTGTACGTGAATATGATCATCATCTAATAATATCTGCAGGCTAATTACATGAAGTCTGGAGTAAATGAACACACAGTGACTGCCTTGCACAAGGCCAGAGGGGGCTGTAAACGTGCCTCGGCAGCTGACCCAGAGTTGGGGTAATCTGTGTGTCACACTATTTATTAGCTGTACTTCTGTTTAAAGATGGACACCGGCATCCTTTTATTGGTGACTTCATCTCTCCTCGAAGTTTATTTTAACCAAAATGATGAATAAAATGTATCTGGCGCTTTTACCATGTGTAGGTCTAGTGGCACAGGAGGCATCAGCAGTATTTCTAGTCACTTATGGGGTGTGCACATTCGAGATTGGCAGCATGCTTCAGGAAGGATCCCTCTCTACTTATACACTGTGAACGTAACAGGGTAAGCATGTCACCCCAAAGCCCCCTGGATGTCACTAGGGAAGCAGGTGAGCACA
Organism: Carlito syrichta; assembly: GCF_000164805.1. NCBI lineage: Eukaryota > Metazoa > Chordata > Mammalia > Primates > Tarsiidae > Carlito > Carlito syrichta. The sequence goes on along the minus strand of NW_007246134.1, from coordinate 59,079 downwards.
TGTGGCCATGGCAGAAGCAGCCAGGCAGAGGGGAGGCAGCAGACTTGGCTTGAAATCCTGTCCCTGTCACTCTGAAGCTGTTTTGACTGGGCAGTTTGCAGATTTCTCTGAGCCTCAGTTTCTTCACCTGTAAAATGGAGATGATACTTTATGTATAAAACTTCAATGAGCTACTGAAACTGGTGGTAACTCTACAACCAACATTTACAGTATGATGTGTGATGCTTTCTAAGCACTTCATCTGTATGATTTAGTTTTTCCTCATGGAAATCATATGAGGTGGGTACTACGTGATCCAGAGGAGGAAACTGAGGCACAGAGTGGATAAGTAACTTGCCCAAAGTCACACATCAAAAATGTTTGTAATCTGCAAGCTGTCATGCCATTGTGTGGGACATTTAAGATTGTTAACATCACTAATATTATTATTATTAATATAGTTAGTTAATCCATTAGTGTATTAGTTAGTAATATTAACTAATAGGTTAGTTGGTTGTCACCTTGAAAGGACAGGCAAAGCCAGGTGGGCTCACCCTTATTCTAGAACTCTCTAGGGTGCAGGAGGAGGCTGTGGGGGCAGCAGGGAGGGCAGGGGCTCAGGAGTCAGAAACATTAAAGCACCTAGGGTCAGTCCTGCACTAAGTAGCTGTGAGAACCTGGAAGCGTCAACCTTTTTGAAACTCAGTTTCCCTGTCTGTGAAAGAGAGACAAGGATTCCTGTTTCCCAGGGATGTTTGGGGATTAATTAAATGAGATCATGCATGTGAAGTACCCAGAGCACCTGCCATAGCATTGCTCCTTTAGTGTAAATTCTATCCCCTTCCTTTTGCTTAACATAGAAAACTCACCATGCCAGATCTGTCTCCAGTGTCAGGTTGCACAACACGATGCCTGACCTTTCCCTGAACAGCCAGACTGTCCACAGCCTCGGGCCTGAAGACTGCTGTTCTCTTTGCTAGAAATACTCCTCCTCCATCTTTTCTTCTGGAAAACTCTTGTTCATCCTTCATGACCCAGTCCACTAACTGTCTGTTAAAGCACTGACCCCAACACTTCGCAGTTTCTCTCTCCATGGATCTATGTCCCCCTCTATCTTAGTAAGGCTCCTGCCTCCAGCTTCTGACAGGTCACCTGGCCAGGAAAAGAATGAGGGACTTATGTTGTTCTCTCAATAGAGTTGAATACTCAAGTCAGGGAGTAGTGGCTAGTTAGCAATTAGTAAGTGGCAGTTATTATTATTATTACTGTTATTGCTACCATTTTCACATGCTTCAGAATCTTCTGCTCTAAAATGTCTTTCTATTCTCTTGTTGACGTGTGAATATTATTCACAGACTTTAATTCCATACTTAGAGATGCCAATGTAAATTAATTTACACCACAGTCGAAACAATTACAAATGAAAATAGCGAATGGCATATTAAGCAGATGCTTTATATTCATTTTTCATAAACTCCATTTAGTAAGTTCAGAGAGTTTAAGTGACTTGCTCAAAGTCATACAGCAAATAAGTGTAGAGTCAGGATTCAAACCCAGAATATCCTCCTTTTTAAAATTTTATTTTTAAGTCAATGTCTCACTCTGTTGTCCAGGCTAGAGTGCAGTGGCATGATCATGGCTCAGTGCAGCCTCAAACTCCTGGGCTCAGGTGATCCTGCATGCTGACCTGTGTCCTTAGCTTAGAAGCACACAGATGTGTGCAGGCCTGTGTACCCAGAATAAGGAGGTGAAGAAATGACTGCCGGTAAGAGAGGGAGTGTAGACTGGGCATTGTAGACCAGGAAATGTGAGGTTTGGAAGAGACATCAGGGATCATCCAGGCCAGCCACATGACTTTATGGATGGGGAAACTGATGTCCAAAGTGATGCAGCAAGTGAAATGGGTCTGCAGAGTCCAGCAGAAAGTGAAAATGAGTACCAGACTTGAGAGAGAAGAGGGAAAAATGAACTGGTGGTGAGGAGAGGGGGAGTGGGGAAGCCGCGGGGCAGAAGTGTGAGGCCAGGAGGGGCTTTGTTTTTCATTAAGGCTATTATTCTCTCACTCAGAAGGGTATCTCTGAAGATGAACTTGGGAGTTTCTGACATTTTTGTGTGATTTGCATGAGAGTATCTTCCTAATTATTTATAAGTAAGCAACTAAAAGAAAAAAATTCTAAAAGTTTAAAAAAAGAAAAGAAAGCAAGAAATTGTGACTGACATTAAGTGTTAAAGGCAATTTCTTGGTCGGGCATGGTGGCTCATGCCTGTAATCCCAGCACTTTGGGAAACTGAGGTGGGAGGATTGCTTGAGGTTAGGAGTTTGAGATCAGCCTGGGCAACAAAGTGAGATCCTGTCTCTGCCAAAAATAAAAAAATTATATGGGTGTGGTGGTATGTGCCTATAGTCCTAGCAACTCAGGAAGCTAAAGCAAGAGAATTGCTTGACCCCAGGAGGTAGAGGCTGTGATTGTGCCACTGCACTCTGGTCTGGGTGACAGAGAGACCCCATCGCAAAATAAATAAATGATAAATAAAATAAAACAATTTCTCTAGACTGTATGACAGTATAATTCAGACTTTAGCAAAATCTGAGATAAGGTTCTTAAATTGATCATTTGAGGGGAGACGTAATAATTTAATGCATTCACATAATTTTTTTAAATTTTTAATTTTAAAGATGTAGGGTACAAGTCAGGGTTAGGTATATAAATGTTCATTTGTTGATGAGGTGTGTTCCCCCTACCGCAGATTCCCATTACTGCCAATCCCTCCTCTTACTCCCTTGGGAGTTTCCCACTACCGCCAGTCCTTTTCTTATAGTATTACGATAATTGTTCAAAGTCTGCTTATGAGTGAGAACATTAGTCACATAATTTGTAAAGAACAAATCAGTGTAATTGAAATAGTCATCACCTTAAATATTTGTTTTTATGCTAGAACATTTGAATTCTTCTCTTCTAACTATCTTGAAATATACAATAGATTATTGTAAACTATAGTCACTTGATCTATCAAACACAAGTCTTATTTCTTCTATCAAACAACATATTTGTACCCATCAATCACACTTTCTCTGTTCTCCTTCCTCTCCCCTTCCTGACTTCTGGTAACCACCAATCTGCCCTCTATCTTTCTTCATAAGATGCACTTTTTTAGCTTCCACAGATGAATGAGAACATGTGATATTTGTCTTTCTGTGTCCGGCTTATTCCACTTAACATAATGACCTCCAGTTCCATCCCTGCTGCTGCAGAAACTGACGATTTCTAAAGAGGTAAGAGTTACCTATCATTAGAAGTGGATCCTCCACAGTTCATTTTAAAGATGGCCTCCCCCTCGCTGTTGCCATGCATCCTCCAGTGACTCATCCTGCTCTGCAGCGGCCTCATTCTTGCCCTTCAGGTTTCAGCTCAGATGTCATTCCCCAAAGGGTTGCCCCTGACAGTAGCCATTGCACACCCCTCCCCCACTGATTCCAGCAGTCACTTTCCTCCACAATCACGGAACTATGTCCTTCATGACACTTATCCTTAGCTGCAATTGTCTTGTTTGGGTTTCTGCTTCCTTGTTTTGCCTCCGTTTAGGACGTGAGCTCTCCTGTGCCAGGGACCACCCAGGCCTACCATGGACCAGACAGAATAGACACATCTGAGGAAAACACAGAGAGGGTCTGGGATCTCCTGCTGACCTAGGTAAAGATAAATCTTCAAAACCTGAAAATCAGTAGTGTGACCTTGTTGGTTTTACTCTCTTCTAAATTTGTGGCTACCACTTTTATTCCCTTTTAACGGTGGCTACCACTACACTACACACATTAAAAAACACCAAAATGACCTCAGCAAAATAAATAAATAAATAAATATAGCAAAAAAAAAGGCTTTACCAAAAAATAATCAACATAATTTTCCTTCAGATAATGCTAGATAAGTATCTTGAAGACTGACTTTCCAGCAAACCCTAGTGAAGATGGTAGCCTAAAAAATGAATATACTGCTTATAGACACGAAATTAGAGCCGAACATACAAATAAGTAGCAAAAGCATTTGACCTAGTCTCTTCAAGTTAAATTGTAACATGTATAATTTGCTATACTTATGGTAATACTTGGTATAGTTTATTTTTTTATTTATGTATTTATATTTATGTTATTTTATTATAAAGATGTGAGGTATAAGTCAGGATTAGGTACATAAGTAATGCCTGTGCAAGTGAAGTTTAGGCCTCCATCGGGTCCTCACTTCCCTTGCTTGAGGGGACACATAACAAAGTGTTGTTATGTATCCCCTCCCCTTCCTCCCCCACCTGGCAGTGTCCTGTGACTGCCGTTCCCTATCTTGTGGTATTGTGATTAATGTTCAGGTTCCCACTTATGAGTAAGAATATGTGGTATTTGGTTCTTTGTTTCTGTGTACTTCATATAGTTTAACAATAAATACTTTGGGCTTTCAAATGTATTTTATGTTAGAGTTTTTAGTAAAATAAAAGTTTGCTTACTAAGAAGTAATAGAAAATGATAAGAAAAGTTGGGTCTTAATGCCTTCGTAATTATACAATTTGCCTTTTATCTTGCCACTACTCGCTACAAAGATGCTAATGGAAATTGCCAAACCTTCAGTGCACTTGTAGAAACAAAATGCATTTTAATGTGATTGATGCAATAACCAAACAACTACATTGTTAGAGATAATGGGAGCAAACCTGCTTAAGATATTGTGCTCTTGCAAGTGGGAGGAGGATGGCCACCATCTTTGTTATAAAATAGCCTTCCAGGGCCAGGCAAAGTGGCTCACGCTTGTAATCCCATCACTTGGAGAGGCTGAGGCAAGAGGATTGCTTGAGCCCAGGAGTTCAAGACCAGTCTGGGCAACATAGTGAGACCTCGTCTCTACAAAAATAAAAAAAAATTAGGTGAGTGTGGTGATGTGCACCTGTAGTCCCAGCTACTCAGGAAGTTGAGGCAGAAGGATTGCTTGAGCCCAGGAGGTTGAGGCTGTGGTGAGTTGAGATAATGCCATTGTATTCCAGCTTGGGTGATAGAGTGAGACCCTGTCTCAGAAAAATAAAAAGGTCTTCCAGGTGTTAGGCTATCTGCCCTGTTCACCTATGGGAGAGTCAAGTCCATGTGGTCATTTCTAAATTTACTGGATACACTTCACTAAAAAAAAATCCTCCCATTTGTTTTTTTTTTTTTTTAAAAAGCTTCAGTTACATGAATTGCAAAAATAACATTTATTGCAACAGCTCAAACAATAGCAAAATATCTATATAAAATTTGTAATCACTGCTTCCTCCTTTAATTCCATTCATTTCATATAATCAATGCTAAATATTTAGGCTATAGATTCTATATTTTCTCTTTTGCTCATATAAACAAAAACTATACATAAATAAATATAATAAATATAATACTAAAACAATAGCAAATAGTACTTATGTAGTACTTAAGACTTGTCAGGTATCTTTCTAAGGACTTGACATATATTATGCTGTGTCTATGACTATGAGATAAGTATAAGTATTCATCCTATTTTAGAGATTAGGAAGATGAGGCACAGAAAGGTCAAGTAATTTGCCAAAGGTCACACAGTTAGTGTATAGCAGACACATTCAAACGCAGGTAGTCTTAATTACTAAGCTACACTGTCTCTCACACTCAGCTTTTCTGGTGAGTTTATGTAAAAGGGATTGTACCATATGTTTCCTATAACTATTTCAGGTACCTAACAACATATAATTGACCTCTCTCCAGTGCAGTGAAATAGATTAAAGACATTCTTACAAATGGCCACATAGCTTTCTGTCACATGGATGTAGCATACTTTGTTCCACTTCTCTCCTGTAAAGAACATACTCATCGACTCTAGTTTTTTTTCTATTTAAAATGATAAAATAAACAGCCTTGTACATACATTCCTATGCACTTTTACTGGCAATTTTACTTTTCCAAAATTTGACTTTGAGGGTGTCAAAAAATATGTACATTTTAATTTCTAAGAAGTATTGCTAGTTTACCTTCCCCATGTGTTGTGGATATTTCTAGGTGTACCAAGAATAACTCAGGAGACGTGTTCTCCACACCCACTCTAGGTATTTTCTTATATTTTGAACAGAAGTATTTTGTGAATACGTAACTTTTGTTATTTTGTAGTTTCTGTGCTAGTTCTGAGAAGACATGTGTGGGCTACTCATAAAATGATTAGGTAAGGACAAGTAGAATAATGTAATGGTGGAATTATGAATGGCAGTTTGGAATTTCCCCTTTTTTGTGATTTCAAGTGTAGAGTGTTTGTTTTTCCTGCTAGCGGTGTTTGTCTGTTATTATTCTTTTGTCCTTCCATCTCTCTCATGCTCCAGGGAGGACCAAAAGGGGACAGACCACCATCTGCTCTAAGTAGTTTTACCCGATGATCTCTCCAAGTCCCTTCCAGCTCAATGATTCTTTGAGAATATGGTTTTTAAAAAAAGAACAAAATCAAGCTACAAACTCCAGGAGGCTGGTTTGTGATTTTATAGGGCTCGTAGCCATCCAGTTTCCAAGAAGTGTACCTTGGGAAAACACAATTTCTGGAAATATGGCAGCCACCAGAATTGTCTGGAGGTTGTATGTTGGGGGTTTTAGAGAATATATGACTCCTCCCCCACTTTGATCCTACTACCTCTACTCAAAAGACATGATAAATATACATTTTTTAATCAGTATCATAACAATACTGAATTTCCATTGAGAAGACAATTCCTGAAATGAACTTCATTGAACCCATGTAAGTCTCTCAATTTTCCATTAAAATTTTTATTTTGCTACAATTATTTGCATTGGGTTAAATCCTTTTTTGTTTAAATTTTTACAAATTTAATTCATCAATTAGTTTTCTATCTATATAAAAAGTGCTGATTCTATCTTCTGACACTTTTTGGATGACCATTATTTCTCAGTTCTTTTTTTTTTTTTTTTTTTTGAGTCTACTTTTGCAGGTCTAAATTCCATGATGATGCTTTGGTTCTTTTGTCATTTGTATTCCTTGTTCATTTCACAATGTACGTTTTTAGCTATTGTCAGTTTTGTGCTGATTGTTCAGCCATCAACATTCATTGTTTATTATAAATCTGCATAAAAGACTGATGGTTTGTATTTGTCTCCTAGCTAATCCGCGAAACAATTGAGAGAGAGAAAGTCATAGAAAGTGGAAACTGAGAAAGACAGGCTCACAGGAAGACTGCGGTTCTCAGGCATCTGTGCACAGCAAATGCACAGAGGGGCCCACACATCTGCAGGTGTAAAACCATCAGGACAAATGACCTGGGGTTCCAAAGGCAGAACCCAAGGTTCCTGTTTCATTGCTGAAGTAAATGCAGATCGCTAAACCCTAGCATTTCTCCTTGAAGTCCTTCTATGAGGGTTATTTACCAGAATATCTGGGACCCCTCAAGCCCCATTCTGTCTATCTTCCATTTCCAAGAAGTCAGGAAGGTGGAGATGGGGTGTGCTAAGTAGGGTCAGTTTCAGGTCTGAGTGACAAAAAAAAAAATCTAAATCAACCATAGCTTAAACAAGGTTGAATTCACTCTCTCTCTCCTACAAGAAGTCCAGAGGGAGGCAGTGTTTCTTGGCCCACTGAGAGCTGGAGTTATGGAAGGGACGCTACCTAAAAGAGGAAGCCAACTCCAGCTAGAGCAAGGCTGCTGGTGTGTCCGATAAGCAGAATCTTGGTGTAATGAAGACAGAGAGCTAGGAAGCCCGGCTAAAGCTTTCCAGGGGTGTCAGCTCCTAGGGCGCAGACAAGGGCAGGAAGTGGACTAAGGCGGGGTGCGGTGTGCGCAGATGGAGATTATCCAGCATACAAAGGAAGGAAGATGAACTATTTAATAAAGATCGTAAGAAAAGCAGCAGTTTCTAGGATATCGCTGTGAGTGCCCCTTGGTGGGAGAGCTGTGATGTGTCGAGGCCTGCACTGAATGTGTTCCAGGCAGGATTTTGTTTCGTCCTCTTGATCATCTGTTAAGGCAGGCACGATCGTTGTCACTTAAGAAATAGGAAGCCGGGCTCGGTGGCTCAGCCTGTAATCCCGCGCCTTTGGGAGGCTGAGGTGAGTGGATTGCCTGAGGCTGCGGGTTCGAGACCCACCTGGGCAACTTGGTGAGACCTCATCTCTACAATAAATCGAAAATCAGCCGGGCGTGGTAGCGCGCGCCTGTAGTTCCTGCTACTCGGAAGGCTGAGGCGGAAGGATCGCGGGAGCCCAGCAGGTCGAGGCTGCGGTGGCCGGGAGCGGCCACTGCACTCCAGTCTGGGTGACAGAGTGAGACTCCAACTTAAAAAAAAAAAAAAGAAAGAAATAGGAAGCCAAATCTGAGAGATGTCAATTAACTCGCCGACATTTATACAGCAGGTGGTAGAGGCAGGGCTTTAAACAAGGTTGACTTTGTCCCACTCTCAACCACGACGCCATTTCCTGCCAGTAGGTCAGGCAGGAGTGCATAACTCCAGAGCAGAGATGGGCAGCCGCCCCACGCTAGCTTTCTATCAAGGCCAAGGCCCAGGCCCGTGCTCTTTCCTCCCACTTCTCAGAGAAGGGAAGTTGAGGCCAGGAGTGGAGAGGAGAGTTCCTCATGTGACAATTCCAGCTTTTCCACTTTTCATAACTGTTTTTTGAAGCCTCTTTCCTCAGCACTGACTTGGTGATTAGTTTCTAAAAATCTGGGCCAGGCTGGGTACGGTGGCTCACCCCTGTAATCCCAGTACTTTGGGAGGCCAAGGTGGGAGGATTGCTTGAGCCTGGGAGTTCAAAATCAACCTGGGCAATATAGTGAGATCCCATCGCTACAAAAAGTTAAAAAAAAAAAATAGCCAGACTTGGTGGCATGTATCTGTTGTCTCAGCTACCCAGGAGGCTGAGGCAGGAGGATCCCTTGAGTCCAGGCGGTTGAGGCTGTAGTGAGTTGTGATTATGCCACTGAACTCTAGATTGGGTGATAGAGTGGGACCCTGACTCAGTAAAAATAAAAATAAAAAAAAAAAAATCCTGGATCATGGTCAGGCAGGTTCATCTCATTTGTCTCAAGGGCTTTAGGAGGAAAAAAAAATGGTATGCCTCTTCCCTACTTCACAAGCTGACTTCTGACTTCCAATGACCGTCTTAAAAAACAAAAACAAAAACAAAAAAATATCGTTTTTCAGGGAGAACTTTTTGAAGAATAGTAGTGTTTCTAAAATTTGGAAATCTTTCCTGTTTCCCAAAGAAATCAAATGGGAGGAAATACTGATTTAGTTGTCTCTGCTATCCATTTTCGTTTCTGTCAGCAACTCCATGTAATTAAGCTTCTAGACAGGACAAAGGAAAATGATCAGGGCCGAACAGTTGTATTATCTTAGGCCAGTGCAATGGGTAAGAATAGTAGAAAGCATCAGAACATTAGCTATAATGGCTTTCCAGGGCAAAGTGCACTGGTAATGAAGAGGCACAACTAACAGAGTTGTTTCTTTTGGTAGATGTGGCTGGTACAGGGACAGAGCTGGCATGGCACTTGTCTCGCCAGACAAAGTTTAACTGTTATTGTTGAAAATTCTCACATGCACACTGTGTCCTTTTTTTCTTTTTTTTTTTGAGTTGGAGTCTCACTCAGTTGCCCAGACTGGAGTGCAGTGGCCACTCCCGGCCACCACAGCCTCGACCTGCTGGGCTCCGGCGATCCTTCCGCCTCAGCCTTCCAAGTGGCCGGAATTACAGGCATGTGCTACCACGCCCAGCTGATTTTTTGGTTTATTGTAGAGATGAGGTCTCGCTGCCCAGGCGGGTCTTGAACCCGTGGGCTCAGGCAATCCACTCACCTCAGCCTCCCAAAGGCGTGGGATTAGAGGTTGAGCCACCGAGCCCGGCTACACTGTGTCCTTTTAAGTCCAAGGTACCTGAGACAGCTCTATGGTCCTGTTCCCCACAGCCTTGTCTCTTTCCTTCAATCCAGTAACAAGGTTCTTTTTCTCTTTTTAGAGACGAGGTCTTGCTATGTTCCCTAGGCTTGGTCTTGAACTCCTGAGCCCAAGCAATCCTCCCACCTCAGCCTCCCAAAGCACTAGAATTACAAGTGAGCAGCTGGGAAGCAAGTGACACTTCATCTGTATTTACAGTCACTGCCCATTGCTCATATTACCACCTCAGTCCTGCCTTCTGTCAGATCAGTGGTAGCATTAGATTCTCACAGGAATGCAAACCCTATTGTGAACTGCGCATGCGAGGGATCTAGGTTGTGTGCTCCTTATGAGAGTCTAATGCCTGAGGTGGAACTGAGGCAGTAATGGTAGCATTGGGGAGTGGCTGCAAATACAGACACAGATTGACATTAGGAGTGAGATTTGACTGCACATCCTCCCACCTCCTCACCTCCCTGGTCTGTGGAAAAATAGTCTTCTATGAAATTGGTCCCTGATGCCAAAAAGGTTGGGGACCACTGGTCTACAGAATCTTTAAACACAGTGGTGTCAGAACTGAATGCATTCAGTCATTTAGATTTTCCTTTCTCCACAGCAAGCATCCCCCCACCCCCAGTCAACCATGCCTGAAATCTGGGCACACCTTTTGGTTCCTTACTGTCCTTATTCTACACATCCCATACATCATCAAGTCCTACTTCCTTTTACTTATCTGTATTTCCCAGATTCACTTCTCCTGTCCAATTCTACTGACATGGGCACAACATCACTATCTTTTTGATGGATTGTAGTCTTGGCTTCCTCACTGGCCTTGACCTTTAGGCCACCCAGGGTTCCAATCCATCTTCCACACTCCTGCCAGATGAGCTATCTAAACACGCAGTGGGTGCCTGATAGAGGCAGAGCCTTTACATGATTGAAAGACTACAAGATTCATTCCAAAAGTTGAAGAAGTCTGTATGTTCTAGAGTGCGAAATGGAATTTACTCTGGGAGTAACCCATCACTTTATTCTGGGAGGCACCTTTTGCATTATTGTGGGCTATGTAGATACAAGGCAAGGGTCTACCCATTGTCTTTGCAGAAGTCCATGTGATGAGCATGCTTTGGCTCTTTGGCTCACCAACAGGCTTGGATATGTTTGTGAGACAGCATTCCTTGCTTCAGAGAAGACTGATCAGAGGGTCAGGTTGTGGGTGGGAAAAGGGCTGTCAGGTGGAGTGTTGTTCTCAAGTTCATGTTCTCCAACTCTGGCTTATGTGAATTGTGCTGGCTTCTTTAGAGCTTCTAACGATGACCAGACACAGTGACTCATGCCTGTAATCTGAGCACTTTGGAGGCTGAGGTAGGAGGATCGTTTGAAGCCAGAAGTTTGAGGTCAGCCTGGGCAATGCAGTGAGACCCTGTCTTCACGAGAAATTTAAGAAATTATCCAGGCATGGTGGCAGATGTTTGTAGTCCCAGCTCCTGGGGAAGCCGAGATGTTTGTAGTCCCAGCTACTGGGGAGGCTGAGGTATTTTTGTGAGGTGTTTTGTGCAGGAGATCAAGGCTGCAGTGAGCTATGATCATACCACTGCACTCTAGCCTGGACAACATAGTAAGACGTTGTCTTTCTCTTAAAAAAAAGAAAGAAAGAAAGAAAGAAAATAAAAGAGAGAAAGAAAAAAGAGCTTCTAAAAATACAAACTATTGCTTTGCCCTTTTCTGCGCACTAGAATAGTGATTTATTAGATACAATAGGAAATAAAATCAAGGCAATTTGGTTAAAACAGACATTCCCTATCTCAGACTTTAGGGGGCTACTGTCATAGTTATGCTTCAGGGATTAGACAGTCAGGGGCATCAAGATTTAGTTAAATATTCTCATTACAACCCGTTCCCCCTGCCCCAAACTAGAATATTAGTTCCTTGGGGGCAGGATCCTTGTCTGCTTTAGTTTTTATTCCCTAAAATGTCTGCACATGCTAGAGTTTCATTTTTTTGTCTGATTAGTCAGCTTACTCTTCTCCATGTTGGAGAATGCTTACATGTCCCGAGATAAGCACTGCGCTTAAAAAGGTAAGGAAAACTGATCATCTTGTGGTTTTATAAAATAATGAAATTAGCTTTTAATTTGAATTCAGTAGGCATTATTCAATCTGCAGAGTTGTGCTCTATCTTGTTTACCTTTGGAGCAATAAGCACTTTTATGGCCCTGTTTATTGATCAGTGCGAGGTGAACATTTTAGTTAATCTTGTTTCAATCCTTCTGCGGTCAACTGTGTAAAAGACAAGTGACTCACTCACACAAAGCTCCAAATGAATAAAGGGAAAAAAATCAAGAAGAAATGTGGTTGATGCATTTCTATCACATTAGAATGATGGATAACCAGGACAGAGTAGAGAAAAGAATCACATATTTTGGAAATTCAGTCTATAATAGGCACCCAGACATTTACATGGCTTCTGACCAGTGACACGCCAGTGTGAACATGTCAGGTAGTCTAATGATAGATTGCATCATGGACGGTGCAAAATGTGCAAAATGGAATGTAACAGGAAACACATGAAAAATATGACTTGAAAACCAGGGAGAGGCAACTTAATTTAAAAAGCCAAGTTAAGAGATTTTGTTTATTTAAAGCTCAAGATAAATCAACAATGCAGTATTGCTGCTGAGGAAACAAACTCCATCTTAGGGTGCATTACTGAAGTTCATGCCTGAGGAAGACAGGTGGACCGATGGGGTGCGGTTTCTGTGAGTCCTTCAAACCACACCTGAAATATGGTGTTAAATTCCAAGAGTGCCTTCTTAAGATGGATATTGACAAGCTGGATATGTTTCTGTGTTGAGTGGGGGAAAGCGAAGAGTGTGTTGAAATTCATTGTTTCTGTTATCAGTAAATGGGGGGATGGTGAGGGGTGTGCCTTTGTTCCTAGATAGGGAAATTATGGAAATACAATTGACTTCCTAGAGTCAAAATATCAAAGTCAACACATACCAGAGGTGAAAAGAGAGAAAGTCTAGGCTAGATTAATTATGCATTAAACAAATCTAGGGAATAAAACATCAATTGGAGAGGTAGAACATAGGAAAGTGAGTCATAAAGAAAATGATCAGTGGTGCCTAATCCAGCTCAGTCTAGGGCAGAAGGCGTCTAAAGTTATAGAGGTCTTCAAATGTCAGGGACATTTCTGTTAGGATGAGATAATACAACCAGCTATTGTAGCCTGATGCCATTAAACATTCAAATAATCTCTTTCCTCATGCTCACTAAACTATCTTCTGATTATAATTGACTTCCCACGTAGGCTTGACTATAGGGAGAGGTTGTGCCAGTTACGCCAGCTGAGTGTTCTGGGATGTGTGACAGTAATAGCTCCCATTGTAGAGTCTGTTGGCACTCCGTCTCTCATGGGTTTGGCTAATGGAATTCTGCCCTGGAGGGTCAAAGCCACACTTGATGTGCTTACAGAATTCAGTTTTAGAAATTGCAAAACTGGGCCACAGGCTCTGGATCATGGTAAATTCACCAAAGTCACACACTCGACTTCATGGAGAGTTCTCGGGAAACAGCCATTGTTCTCTTAGGACAACCTCATTCTGTCTTCTAGAAGTCGGAACAATAACGTTTCTGTAAACACCTGTAGCAGGTGTGTCATTTGATTCTTAGGTATGGCTTCATTAAATCTTGACTTCTTGAAGGACTGAGCTTGATTCCTTTTTGAGTCATTTACAATATCCAGCACGTAGATGTTTTACCAACTAATCAGTAGCCCATCCCTGACCACCACTGTTCTTCATGTTGTCACCTCCCCCCACCCCACCAAAACAAGCAAGATAAAGCCCCTTTATTGCAATCTCCCCCGCCCAAAACAGTCTACAATTCTACTGAGTAGCTCCCATCTGTCTGTTCTCCTCCTACCCTACATTACAGACCTCACTCCCCCATTTCTATCCCTGAGCCCTTGTATGTATAGCCTCCCCCATCTGACAAGCACCCTTGGCTTACTGGCTACCACAAGATGGTCCAAGACACCATCTCTCCCATTGGCTCCACAATCTGCAACCCGTGAGCATGTGGTACTCCATCGTTGTGTACAGCCCAGTATTTTATATCCTCAGATGTTACATTTGGTTATTGTCTCTGGTCTGTGCCTTAGAGCTGTTTAACTTCAGCTTGTCTGGGAGAGGTGATCTGGTAATACCCTCCATGGAACCTTGCACATAACTTTTCATTCAATGTTTGTTCATTGAATGAATGAATGGACCATAGCATCCGAGAAATATGTGAACATTTTGGAGAAAGTTCAACAGAGATGAGAAACCGTAGGACAGGTAGTTGAAGGTCTTCACATGTAGTGCGTTATGCCGTGTGAATAAGGAATCACACCTGTATGCCCTGAACCTGAGGGGGCTGCAGACAGACATTCCCTGGAGGCAAAGGTGGGTGCGGTTTGGACTGGCTAGGGTCATACTTTCTTAGACCAAGGCAATGCAAAGACCTTGGTCTGATCACTCGTACCAATATTGGTACATTGACATTAAAGTTTGTTTAGCACTTTATATGCTATTTATATGTAGTATCTCATTAATCCTCTCCATACACATTGAGGTAATTTTTATTATGCTTTGCAAGTTTACATAAGTGGAAACAGAGGCTCCAAAAAGTTAAAGATCACTGATCACAGAATCAGTAAACGACATAGGTGAGCTTGGAAATCAGGTTCTCTGGCTCTACGTCTCCTCCACATTTCCCCTAGCTGGACTGCTTACACAAAAGGCTACAAAAATGAACTCTGCTTGAAGATACAGCTCAAGCTGAGATCATGAGTGATAAAAATTGTTTAATATAAAAGTTATAACAAAAATCATTTCCGCCTTCTTCTTTAATGTGAACTTCCTTAGTGCTACAATACAATGTCCATAAAGAATTTAGCACCAATATTTTATTTTCCTAGAGATTGCCATTTGTTTTTCTTCCTTGGTAAGTTATCCACTGTGGAGAGTGGGCCTTCGAGTATTTCACAGTGTGCTGTAAACTGCACATGTGCCACCCATTTGGGTGAACTACACTCACTTAGGAGCCAAGGCAAATGTCAGACACTCGTGCTGTAATTTACACTTGCAATTTTTCTGAATTTCTTTTGAAACGCTGCCCTATCTGAGTATCATTTCTCAGTAGGTCATGAGAGTTGGTTGCCATTTTCAAATGTAGATTTGAAAATAAAAAGCCCTATTCCCATCTAGTCACAGAAAACCATTTAAACTCATCTCCATGAAACTGATGTTAAAATTTAAGAGCATAACTGTCCTAACTCTCGAACAAATGAGAAAATAGACAGACAGACTTTTGCATAGCTCTATGCAAATATTGTAATTATTAAATTCACACAGAGGTAAGTCTTTAAGACCTATCTTTGATGCAGCAAAAATCATTAATGCTGAGTTATTAATCATCCAAAAGAACATAGATCCAAATTAATGATAAATGTGGTCTAAAGGCAGAAGTCACATTTTTTGGTCAAATTTCCTTGCTGGAGGGATGAGATAGAAACAGGAATATAAACCCAAACCAGACTCTTCGTTTTATTATTTGATGCAGATTCAACAACATTTATTGAATTGCTATTAAGTGCCAGGTCTAGTCTAGGTATTTTTAAACATCTGTTCTTTCAGTTGGTTCTCCAAAAAACCCCATGAAGTAGATATTGCTTCTTCCATTTTGCATATGAGAAAGTTGGAGATCCTATTTTAGGCATCTTTTTCAAGCTCACATAAATGGTAAGTGAAAAAGACCAGAATTCTAACTCAGGATATTTGAGTCTAAATAAAAAATATCTGTCCACTATGACATGTCATTTTCTAGATTATGCAAATTAACCATTGTCTTTCTGATGTTGGCAAGAATTGTTTCACAGCTGATTAACCTCTGGTGTGTATTTCTGTTCAGCGGGAACTATCAGCTGGAGAAGCTGATCTTTTCACAGCGTCTGTCAGTCCCCACAGGGGCATGGCATGTGGGTTTTTCTGGCCATGCAATGATAACAAAGCCAACAGGAAAGTTTGGCTTGAGACTCAGGGAGATAGCCTCTCTGCATTTCTGATCATGAAGCTGTATCTCCTGGTGACCTACTACTTGCAAATAACCTTCTTTCTTGTTTGGGGGCTAATGATTAAAATTCAGGCCCAGGTTTCATATAAATTAAGGCAGAGAGTTGTAGAAGACACAGTGGACTATCTCTGCCTTTCTTTTGTGTACACATACACAAGCTCATACAGAATCTAAGCTGGCCATATATGGAGAGAAAAGCCAACATTCCCTGCTTTTCTCCCAGAAGTAAGATAAGTTTTATCTCCAAAGATGGAGGCCAGAGGATTATCCAAATCACCAAATGAAGAGGATTAGACTTGACGGCCCACACTCAGGGACCTGCATTGTGCAACTGACCCTGAGAATGGATTTGCGGATCTATCATACACAGTCACTGGTAGAATCAGGATTAGAGCGCCTTGATTTCCCATTTGTACCTCAAAACTCAGATAACTTCATACCCTGAGAATCGATGTCCCAGATGCTGGATGAGCAGACAGGATTGCACAGACTCTTCGTTGTTATTGTTATATATTGTTGTCAAACTATTTTATCTTTAATCTCCAAAGTATAAGAAGTATCAGAGCATCATTTACTTCTGTGAAGTCAAATAAAATTATCAAAGTGAAAGAGATTACCTGTATTAGTCAATAGAAAAATATTAAAAATTAACTCCATATAAGATACTTGCTTGGCACTAAATGAGAAAAAAAGAATAATGATCTTTAAAGATTGAAAAAATAGAAAAATATCTGCCATTTAATGGATGTCTTCCATGTTCTGGGCACTGTACAAAGAGCTTTATAAACATTTCATCTTTATAGCCAGGTTAAGAGGTAGTGTTCTATTTTGCAGAACAAGAAAATGAGACTGGGAGATTAAGGAATTTGATTGTTCAAGGTCACATAGTTAATGGTGGACGCTGATTTAAAGTCTTCCAAAAGCTTTGCCCAGCATACTGCATTGCCTACCAGACTACCTGGAGAGACTAACATCTATAAGGAGGGTCTATGAAAAAACCATATGGGTTTTTAAAAACCTATGATTTTTTTCCACACGGTTTCTTTAATGTGTAAATTATATACTTTTTTACAAGGATGCTGTTAATCCTCTTTGGATTTACTGCTGGACTACAGGAGATATTGTCTGGATTACCTTCAGGGATGACAAATATTTGTCCATTTATTTTTAGCCATAAAACACACCTTTTCAACTGGTCTGAATTTTGGAAATGGTCAAAAATTATCAATGGTTCAAAAATCCTGTAAATGAATTGAGTGATGAAGTTGGGTAATGAAATTAAAGAGAAAAAATAAATAAAATAAAGCATGATCATAAAATAATACAAATACAATTATACACTTCCTGGAGTGTTTGTTATTGAACCAGTGTTATTACCTTACGGTCATATATCAGATGCATGTTTTAAAAAAGGATCTTTCCAATAAGAAAAAAACACATTCAAGATCCAATGAATGGTTCAGAAAAATGAGCACTAAGGGTGAGCTTCTGTAGGACTGGGATAAATCAGGGGTCTCATGATAATGATTTGACCTGATATTCTGGGTCTAGTAAACTTGACCCTTAGTGACTTCTTTTATTCACTAAAAAAAGGCAAAACTCACTGTCTCTCACAAAAATATCAAAAGTTGGAGATTTGTTTTATTCAAGAATTTTAAGACTTTGAATAAGAAGTTATTAAGAATTATCAAAAGATCAGAAAGTGTTAACCAATGAAGTAAATGTCTGGGTCATTCAGAAGAGAAAACACTTTAAATCAATGATCTCCAAATAGGACAGCCAAGAGAATCAGAAAGAATAGTGCAATTTTCTTTTCTATTAATTTTTAAAAATCTCATGCTTTTAAAACTTCTATTTCTGCTTATATTTTATAATTGACATGATTTAATAGTTCAATATTATGTGAAGATTATTCATAAGTATGCATGTACAATGTAGAACTATAAGAATGTAAGTATATTTATCTATATCTCTATATGAATTGGTGGGGTGGTATGTAATCAAAAATCTTTGGAACAACTGCTCTAGACCCATTTAGGTGTGACTAAGTCGGACATGCTCAATAGAAACAATGTAATGCTATCAATTGACACACGTAACAACTCCCTAAAAGGGTTAAAGGAGGTTGTGTGGAGAAAAGGTTTTAATGCTTTGGGTGTCTACCACTGTGATGCTTAGCCACCCAGGCTAGTGAAGCCTTGTTTATGGGTGTGAGAGGAGATTGAAATGTGCCTCAATGGCCTGGGAGAGGGAGACCAGCCTCATTGTGGGTGACACCACCCAGCACGCTCTCTCCCCTTCCCCCTACCCACTATCCCTGGCAGGTCACTTTGCTTCCTCCTCTCCTGCCATTGGATATCAGACTCCAGACTCTTCAGCCTTTGGGCTCTGGGACTTGCACCAGCAGTCGCCTGGGGGCTCTCTCAGGCCTTCAGCCTCAGACACAGGGCTGCAGGGCTGGCTTCTCTAGTTTTGAGGCTTGAGACTTGGACTGAGCCACACTACCAGCTTTTCTCATTGCTCAGCTTGTGGATGGCCTATCGTGGGACTTTGCCTTGTAATCATGTAGGCCAATCCTCCCTCATGAATTCCCTTTTATGTATGCACTATCCTAGTGGTTCTGTCCCTCTGGAGAACCCTGACTAATAAAACCACCTTGGAATCTTTTGTATTCTTTGAGCACTACCACTTGGATTTAGGTTGATGTAGTTAGTTGGATAAGCAACACTTGCTGGGTGAAAGCCTAGGGAGAATCTCTGTTTGAGGGTGGAGATATATGATTATGAGCCAGGTGAGGCAAGGCAGGCTACAGTTCATAAGACCCTTGATCTCCATAGCTGGGACTCTTGCTGATGATGCTGGGAAAGTTAGTAGGATGTCAGGCATGAAACAAAAATCTTGTGGAACAATTGTTAGAGCTGAGAGGACTTGGAGGTTATCTGGTCCACCCTTTCATGTTACAGAAAGGAAACTGAGGTTCACAGAGTTGGATAAGGTAAATATCATTAAAGCAGGCGGTGAGGACAGGTCAGTGTCTTCTGGGCCAGCCCAAATTTTAGCAGGGCTCAGAAACAGGACTTCATACTTGAAAACGTGAAACTATTTTACTTTATAAGGAATGGAAATTTCACATAACTGTGGTTAGTCTTTTTGTTCTCCACTTATATAGGGCTAACTATGTCATGGGAGACAATTTTGTAGTGATTGCATTGTGATACATGAATAGACCACATGTAACTCTTATAAAAATATTCAAATATAGCAAATCTTGGTCATAATTCTATGGGCATAAGCCATTAGTATTTTATTTACCCTCTCAGGAACAGAAATTTTAAATATTATAGAAATATCTTATAATGGCCAATGTTGGCATTTTTCCAAGCATTTTTATAGCTAATTCTTGGGACATTTTCTGTATATTTTTTATTGAAAGCAACAGAGAACATAATGCAATGATAACTCTCAAAAGGAAAATGTTAATTATTTTACTCTGTATGACTTTTCTATAAGGAATATTTTAGCTTTTGTGTGTCCCATTAATTTAAACTCTGGATTTTCTCTAAGGATTTCCAGTCTGAGTTTATACTTTTGCAATTCCAAATACATTTCCCAAGTTTTTATTTCCTCTGTCTGGAATGTCCTTCCTGCCTAGCTAATGTCTCTATTTTTGTATAAACTTTCTTATAAGCTCAGGGGTTAAGAGACTTTCTCTTGGTTACTCCTGCCTCCCACTCTTAGCAGAGAGGAGTTGGGTTTTGTTTTTTGGCAGGGAGGTGGAGGGGAAGTTCTATCATGCAACTTCCAAGGCTTTGCTGAAATCATCTGTGCAATTGTTTATTACCTACACTAAATCTTGCATTCCAGGATGACAGAGATTGTTTTTTATTTCTGCATTTTCAGTGTCACAATAGTCTAGCACATGGTAGTTTTTGAAACATGTTATTAAAGAAACACAAATTATTTTCAGAATCTTACTAAAGAACAACTAAAAATACCCCAAAGTCTAACGTAGACTAGTTATAGTAATTTGCTATTTACTTCCAATGATCAACTGCTCTTGCATTAAATAAACCATTCAGCTATTTGGAAAGAAACATCCTGCATTTGATTGATATCAGTTGTGTAATATCAATAAGTTAACTCCGCTCAGAGCTTCAAATTAAGCTGACAGAATTCTAGGTAATTATCTTTTGAGAACATGAGTAGTTAAACTACAACTAATAAAGTGTTGAGGAGGCAGGATGACACTTTGGCCCTGGTCTCTTCTTTGAAAATTGTTTATTTTGGTCTGTTTCTATCATCTTACATTAATAGCTATAGTTCAAAAGGAATTATTGCTTTAATATACTTGAATTCCCTTTTTGTCCCAGGCAACCATGCAATACATGCTTTAAAAGTGTAGTCCCTTGATAAATTTATTTCATGCCAATTTCTCTCTGGATAAAAAATAAATGTTTTAACCTGTGAATTCATGTTTGAAATCCTGCTGGGTTGGCACATTATAGATGCCTATCACTTCTACATTTAAATTAAGGGAGGAAAACTGCTGTAAATTTTATGACCTAGATAAAAATCATATTCCTTTACAATCCTTTATCCTTATAGCTTGATAATTTCTTAGGTCCTGAAATAGATTTTTTGGGGAAAAAAAAATCTAATTTCCTTCTTAGTATTTATGGATTTCTCTTCCTTTCTTTTTTTCAATTAACTTCAGTAGAGAAAACAGAGTAACCAATGTGGTGCTTATGGTTTGATTCTCTTATATTAACTTAAATTCAAAATATTGCAGAATTAAAACACTGCCAGTGAAATCTCTACCTTTTTTTTTTTAAAGAAAAGTTTTGAGCATGAGACCTTTCCTATTTTCCTCCATGTCTGCCGGCAAAACTAATAAGGACGAAGGATATACTTTCATCTTTTCCCCAAACATTCATTATGCCAATAATAACTTCTTTTTCAGGAGAAGATGATAGTTTGATTTCTGCATGTTTATTTCTAAGTTCCTTGGTTCTCACAAAGGCCTATAACGGTGATGATGAAAAGTCCTTCCTTACCTAAGTTTTGACTTATTTCCAAATAAAAAGTCTGCAAGTGAGAGTAAGCCGAAATGTTGAAATGAGAGTAAGTCAAAAAACTCAAATGTTTTCAAAAGAAAGTAAGGAAGCCAGACTTGAAAAGAAGAATAAATTATGTATGCCATTCATTTATTCATTCATCCACTCGTCCAGAGGAAACCCCATATCACACAGAGAAGAATCTGATTCCTAATTTCCCCTGAGGAAACTTACAAAATAGAAAGGAAGAAGAAGTTATATTATATTATAACTATATTATAGACAAGATGAGAATCGTGCAGGTGTGATATTTTGCTATGCATAGATATGGCCCTATCGGTGGTTTAAACACTGGAATTCTTCTACACGAAGCAGTCATAGCTGATCCTGAAGCCTTCCAAGCACCCCTCTTGCCCCTCAGTCCCTGACCAGAGACCTCCCTGCTGCACCTCCCCAACACCTCTCCCTTGGTCCAGCAACAAGCAGAAAGCTTGTGCTGGCTAGGAGCGCCTTCCTGACTGCTGCTCTGTTTGATTGACCGATGCCTGGACAGTTCTGGTTGTGAAATATTGGGTTTATGACTCATGGATAAATGAGGAGGAGAACAGACTCAAGTGGAGAACAGATTCACTAGGAAACGAAGTCTCCAACTGGTTCTCAACTACCTGCAAGTCAGAATTGTAAAACACAGGCTGGATGCAGTGGCTCATGCCTGTAATCCAGCACTTTGGGAGCCTGAGGCAGGAGGATTGCTTGAACCCAGGAGTTTGAGACCAGCCTGGGCAACATAGTGAGACCTCATTTCTAAAAAAATAATAATAGTAAGAATTAAATTTTAAAAAGAATTGTAAAATGCAGAGTAAAAGGAAATAACTGAGACTCCATTTTGGAGCCCAGGTTTGCAGAATATCTTCAGAAAATTCTGGCTCTTATAATACAACAGTCAGGATTGTAAGCTGGGCTCCCTCCTAAAACATGTGTGCTTTTATAGATCAGGTGAAGTTCTCCAAAAACACAGGCAGGGAAGTTTAGTTGCTTTGTTCACCACCCATGATTTTCAGTTTGTGTTGTCAAATTTGCATTTGAAGGCGCTATTAAACCACAACATCAACATACTGATGACAGTTGCTGCAAAAAATACAAAATCAAAAGAAAAGAGGAAACAAAAATCCTCTGAAGAGTAGAATGGCTCCAAATGTGGTAATTACGCAGTGCTGTGAGCCTCATTCATGGATAATGTACACTTTGGGTCAGGGAGGAAGTGCTGCACAAACACATCTCAGCAGAATCTGCAATTCTCACCAGCCGGGCACCCGGCAGGGGCCGCCCGTGTGGTCTAGACAAGAGTGACTCAGAAAAATCCGTCATTTGTAGTGGGGCCCAGGCACTTCAGGAAGTCTGTCAAAATCACCATGGACATCATAACAAAAGGAAGATAGATGGGGGTTTTTTTGCCTTTGTTAAACCAACCACGAAGCCAGGAGAGGTGCATCTTTCACTGTTTAGCATTTCCTTTTTCTTTATTCTGACTGAAAAAAATGGATTCTTATAGATTTTTATGATCTGACAGACAGGTTTAAAAAATTAACATTTGAGTGAGGGGGAGGGGAGCTTGGCTCAAACCTGTAATCTCAGTACTTTAAGAGGCCAAGGCAGGAGGATCACTTGAACTTGAGTTCAGGAGTTTGAGACCATCCTGGGCAACATAGCAGGACTTCTTCTCTACAAAAAAAGTCAAAAAGTCACATGCCTGTAGTTCCAGCTACTTAGGAAGCTGAGGTGGAAGGATTGCTTGAGCCCAGGAGGGCAAGTCTTCTAAAGCTGTGATCACACTGCTACACTCCAGCCTGGGTGACAGACCAAGTCTCCAACTCTAAATAAGTAAATAAATAAATAAATAAGTGGTAATCTGAGTAATGGATTTATGTCATTGTTTTCTCTTTTTTTCTTATTTTCCCTGTGCCAAGCCAAAAGTGATCCGATCCTCTCTTTAATCGTCATTTCTACCACCCAGTCAATCCACTTCAACTTTTTTTCAGACTTTAAAAAATAAGTATGTCTAGATACTCTCTCTGCATTTCTAACTAGCATGTTAAAAGTACTGTTGCTTGTTCAACTAATTTGAAACGTGATCTCTTCGTGTTACTAAGTTCTCTAATTTACCCTGCAAACCTTTGGAAAACAAATCCCCCAGACTTCCCCACATCCCATTCTTTTCATATGTCCCAATATGTGGTTAAACCTATAGTCAGTCTTTATGATTTTATCACTAAATATTACTCACTACTGAGTTAAGTAGTGTTCTAACAATACAGACCTTTTTCTGGGAGTTAATAATTGCTTTTTTCCCTATGCTTAGTTCTGTATTGTGTTATTATTCTCCCTACTCTGAATTTTTCAAGAGTCTTCAAATGTCTTTCACAAATATTTCCCAAATATTCAACCACATCAAGAATCTGACTCCTCTAATCCTTCTTTAATGGAAACTCTTTTTTAGTTTATTCCCTTGAATTACCAACAATAAATTCTCAATGTACCTCCTAATTAAGAGTGTGTAAAATATAAATTTTTTGATCTTTGTGCAAGGGGGGACCCCCCAAAATCTAGAATTATCTTTTGGCGGGCGGGCCCCTTGTAGTACAGGATTCCCCTACTAGGTAATTGTTCTAGGAACGCATTGGCATCAGTGTCCTAGCTAGCATTCTTGTGCATTTCATGATTTGTGGAAGATACATACCAAGTTGTGGCAAACTGGTGACTGGTTCTTCCACCATGACAATGGACCTGTCCACGCCGTGTTGACTCTTCAGCAGTTTTTGAACAAAAATTGGCGTGACCCTTGTGCCCCACCCTGCCTATTCATCCAATCTTGTCCCAAGTGACTTTTTTCGTTTCCCCATATGAAAAAAGTTCTCAAAGGGCAACATTTTGCCAATGTAGAAGAAAAAACATATGAAACAAAAAATGGCAGAAGCACTAGGAGGCATCCAAATTGATGAGTTCAAAAACTGTCTTGAGCAGTGGAAAAAGCATCTTGATAGGTGTATTGCACCAAACAGAGAGTACTTTGAAGGTGACTAAAATTTATTTTATTTATTTTTTTGAGTTGGAGTCTCACGCTGTGGCCCAGGTTGGAGTGTAGTGACATAATCATAGCTTACTGCAGCCTTAAACTTCCAGGCTCAACTCATCCTCTCTCCTCAGTTTCTTGAGTAGCTGGGACTACAGGTAGATGCCACCATGCCCAGCTAAATTTTTAAATTTTTTGCAGAGATAGGATTTTGCTTTGTTGCCCAGGCTGATCTCAAGTTCCTGGTCTCAGGCAACCCTTCCACCTTGGCCTCTCAAAGTCCTGGAATTACAGGCATGAGTCACTGTGCACCGCCTCACACTTGAGCTGTAATATGTCTGGCATAAAATTTCACATGAAGAGCCTGAGGGCATGACTCTGTTCTCTTCTAGCTTCCAGTGTTGCTGTTGAGGAATCTGATGCCATTCTAATTTTCAGTCCTTTGTATCTGATCTAGGATCTGTTAGGATTTTCTCTTTCTGCCTAGTGTTCTGAACTGTCATTGAGATGGCGTGCCCTACTGAGGTCCCCTTTGTTCCCTCTCCTATGGATTGTGCTGAGCATTGGTGGCACCTTTCAACTGGAGACTTCTGCTCTCTAGGTCTGTTGTACTTTTATGTATTATATCTTTAATACATTTCCCTCCTCTGTTTTTTTTTGTTTTCTTTTTGGGGACCTTCTATCAGCCACATATTGGGTCTCTTGGCTTGGTCTTCTAACTATTTTTTAATCCTTTACTTTCTATTTTGAGTTTACTTTTGTTGTTATTGTTCTGTTTTCTGGGAGATTTCTTCAACTTTACCTTCCCAGTGAGGCAGGTTATTCAGTGCAGGTTAGACATAGATAGCTAAGTTTCTTGCAGGAAGGTCTACATTAAAATAGGGTAAGTGTTCAGACATCTTTCTTATCCATATACAACCTTTACCCAACCGATCAGGTACATCAGACCTGACAACCTTGTGGGTTGGAATGTAGAACTACCAGTATAAGTCACAGAAACAATAGGGGATTACCCAATCCACAGACATAATGTTCTAAGGAAAGTTCAAATCTCGTTAGACAGTAACTTTCATTATTTAGAAAGTCCTTGTGACCTTAAAGTTTGAGAGGTGCCCTTCAAAACTCATTACCAAATACCTGCAGCCCTTTGCTCTCAGCTCATGCTTTGCTTAATCATCATTGTAAAAGTATATAAAACTTCTTGTCAAAGGCAAGTACACGCCCTTTCTCCTAAGGCACCTATGCTCTTTGAGCATGTCTTTTTCTTGCTAATAAATTCTGTCTTAAACTATACTTTGGACTTGCCCTGAAATTCCTTTATGTGAGCCAGGCTTAGTGGCTCAGCCTGTAATCCCGCGCCTTTGGGAGACTGAGGTGAGTGGATTGCCTGAGCCCGTGGGTTTGAGACCTGCCTGGGCAGCTTGGAGAGACCTCATCTCTACAATTAAAAAAAAAAAAAAAAATCAGCTGGGCATGGTAGCGCATGCCTGTAATTCCGACTACTTGGAGTCCAGCAGGTCGAGGCTGTCCCAGCCACTGCACTCCAGTCTGGGTGACAGAGTGAAACTCCAACTCAAAAAAAAAAAAAAAATTCCTTTATGTGGTAGAGGCAAAGAACCCACAGAGCAACACACCGCACTTCACCTGCCATCACAACTACTCTATTTAATGCTTTTATTTGTGGATTTTTCTTGTTCTTTGATTGTCCTGTTTCCATAGCAAGTTTGGCGGATATCCCCTAATGTGACTTCAGTGAGTCAAGCCCTTAATATAATCTCCTCCCCTTGAATTCCAGCAGACCCTGTGATTTGCTTCTAATAGATAGACTATGGATAAAAGTTCATATTTAACATAATTTCAAATGCTAAAAAGTTCTTTGAAAGTTCTATGGAGCTTATTGACTGTGAGTTACCAAAGTTTTTTTGTTAAAGGATCTCCAAATTATAAGTAGGAATCTTAGTCTTTGGTGCCATTTAGTTTCCCAGAAATATATTTTTAATACCCTGCTTGGTGGTGAATGTCTGGTTGCTGCCTTCTGGAAGCAGGGAAAGGGGAAGGGGTTAGTTTGAGGGTCCTACCATCAATACGCCAATTTTCATTTATTTTCTCTATCTTCAGTTCTAAGCTTTTCACTTGGCTCAGTGTGTTTCCACCCAAAACAAACAAACATCTTTGATTTGCAGTGTTTGCTGATATCTGTGATGTAAATACTCTTCCACCATCGATTTTTTTTTTTTTTTTTTAGTTAGAATCTCACTCAGTTGCCCAGGCTGGAGTGTGATGGAATGATCACTGCTCACTAGAGCCTCAATCTCCTGAGTTCAGGTGATCCTCCATCCTCAGCCTCCCAAGTAGCTGGAAATACAGGCATATACCACCAAGTCTGGCTAATTTATTTTATTTTTATTTTTTATAGAGATGAGGTCTCGCTATGTTGCCCAGGCTGGTCTTGAACTCCTAGGCTTAAGCAACCTTCTGGCCTCAGCCTTCCAAAGTGCTGAGATTACAAGCATGAACCACCATGCCTGGCCTCCCACTACTGATTTTATGCTAACACTGTGACAAGAACGTGTGGGAAGAGATGTACACAACTGGCTCTGGCAAACCCTCTAAGCTGTTTCTAACACACCAGTGGGTCTCAGAGTATGAAGAATCTCCAAGTTTCCCCAGAAAATAAACTTCTAAATACATTGTATGTGTAGCTAGCTGCAGTAGAGGGTTGGAGATCTCAAAGGAGAAAAACATGGAAAATGAGGATTTTGTTTTAAAATATCCTGTGTCCAAACTCTAAATTCAATGCTGAAACCATAAGCCCTCAGAGTTTAAAAGCAAAATAATGAAATTTCTGGGTGTGGTCATGCGTTTTCTCAGACATAGGAGGAGGTTTACACTGTTGGTGCTTATTCCTTGGGGCCATATTGGATGACTGAACTCAATTCAGTGTCAATCTTCCCTCAGGATCCTGGAAGCAAAGACAAACTTCATCTTTAGCACTTTACTTAGAAGTCCCACAAAGCTATTTGAAAGTTCTGTGGGGTTTGTTGACCATGTATCATCAGCTTTGTTTGTCTGTGTGTTAGCTTTGTTGTTGTGTGTTATAATATGCAGGAAACTTTATCTTTGGGGCTTTTTAGTTTTCCAGCAATATACTTCTAATCTCCTGCCTGATGGTGAATGTCTGGTTGCTGCCTTCTGGGAACAGGGAAAGTGGGAGGGGTTGGTTAACAGTTAAGGAGCTTTCAAGACAAGGGACCACATCTCCCTGACTTGTGGCTTAAACCTATCTTGTTTTGAATATCCTGAACGTCATCAGCATAAAGGACAGATCTATTGGGCACTCATCCCACTTCCTTCTCCCCTAGCGGTTCATTTGGCCCCTCAGTTAAACCAGCTCAAGGCAAAAACCTGAGCAAAGCCCTAGGTACCTGCCTGATGAGCCAATTCCATGGCAGGGCTTGGTTCCAAAGCCATTTGTTGCAAGTTTGAGATATGTGGCTACAATACAATTTGTGCTTTTCCTCTGAAAAGGGAAGGGAAGAAGGGAGCCAGAAGCCAGTTACGAAGACAGCAAAACTAGCTTCTCTTTAGGACTTTTTTTGCTCTCTGATTGTTCCTTTTCCATAGTAAGTTTGGCAGACATCCCCTAAAGTATGTCTTACTTCCCTAAAGTAAAATGGGCGAAGCCTTGTGCCAGGTGTTTTTAGTCCTACACAATCCCGCCCTGAGGAAGAGGGAGTCCCAGGAAGAAACTGGCTATGTGTGCATCCTACCTCCCTTTTATTGGAGGAGTTCTACCTGACTCTTCTCATCTTTGCAGAGTCCTCCCAGTCAGCTGGGCAGCTGTACTCCACGGGAGAAGCACCTCTTTGAAGTGGGAGGCTGTGGATGTCTTGCCCTGCATGGGGCCACAGCACAGAGCTAAAGCTCTCAGAAGGATCAGAGTGGTCCTGGCGGCATCTCTTCCAAGAAAAGTTTTTCTAGGGCAAGATGACACACAGCCACATTTTCCGAGCCTTCTGAACAAGTCGATTGCACGGTGTTGCCAGGCCTAGTAAAATCCAGAAGGCGCCCTCTGCATTCCCAAGGCACTTTGCACATAAATGAAACATACATTTTTTTTTTTGTTGTTGGAGTCTCACTCTGTCACCCAGACAGGAGTGCAGTGGCCGCTCCCGGCCACCGCAGCCTCGACCTGCTGGGCTCCGGCGATCCTTCCACCTCAGCCTTCCAAGTAGCTGGAATAGCAGGCACATGCTACCACGCCCAACTGATGTTTTGGATTTATTGTAGAGATGAGGTCTCGCCAAGTTGCCCAGGCGGGTCTCGAACCCGCTGGCTCAGGCAATCCACTCACCTCAGCCTCCCAAAGTGCAGGATTACAGGCTAAGCCACCGAGCCCGGCTGAAACATACATTTTAATCCACTTGTTTTGCTCCCTTCTTTTTTTGAAATGTACAATTTGGAGTTAAAAAATATAAAATATATATGCATTAAGGAAAACATAGAATACAAATAAGCAGAGAGAGAGATTGGTATCACATAGAAAAAACCATTACTAATATTTAGAGAAATTTGAGATATTTTTCCAATCACTTTTTTCACTGCTTATTCTTTTTCTGAAATCATGTAATCAAGTTGTTTCTGACTTCAAGTAACTCTGTTACAGATGCAGAATATATTGTGCATTACCATTACTATATTTTTAGCATTTATAATTGATAGACTGTGTTCCTTTGAGTTTATTATCCATTATTTTTTGGATTGTATCTAAATAAATAAAGATTTATTCTTATCACCCCCATCCTTTGTACACTTTGTAGAGACTTAATTTTCTTTTTAAAGAGTGAGTCTTGTCCATTCTTTACCAACTGTGCATATGTCTGCTTTTAAATGATTTTTTAAAATAAATAAATTTTCACACTTAAAAAAATCTATAAAACACTTGTAATTGTCAGGCACTCTTTTGACATATTTAATGTTTTGATTTTATGGTCATGTTACGAGATCATTTTGGGATTTGTTATTTTTGAGATTATTTTAAATGTAGAAAATGCCTGTTAATAGCTATGTGTCTGTATGTCTTGCTGGCTTCTCCCAAATTCTGGGTTTAAATAAACAGGAACACCTTTGAGTTTATATATCTTTTACTTTTCATTCTTGTGTTTTTGCATTTCTAGAATTTTTATGTAATTTTTTCTCATAGGTTCCAGTTCTCTGATGAGATTCTACATCTTGTTATACATTTTCTTGAATCTAACAATCATGGTTATTTTATGTATGTGTCTGAAAAATCCATATCTGTATCACCTGTGTATCAGCTTCCATTGTCTATTTTTCTTTTTATTTTCTTGGCCCTAATTCTTGACATGCATGTGATTCTTGAGTAAATGTAAGACATTGTGTACAAAGTATTATAGAGGTTCTGGATGGCATTATCGTTTTCCAAAAATTCTCTCCATACTCTGGCAGGCAGGAGCAAATCTCTACAACCAATGAAGTGAGGCTGGTTTCAAACTTCATGAGATTTTTCTTCTTTGGTTCACTTACACATTTTGAATGTAGTTCTCTAGTGCATTCCATGTGTGCTTAGAGGGTATACTTATAAGGAGGATAGCAAAGCACAATCAGCATTATGAGACTGCTAAAAACTCTACTCAACTTCTCTTATTGACTTCTTAGCCTTTACTCTGCACTACTTAAGAAATAGCAAATACCCTGAGATGAAAACTTTCACAGAGTAATGGGTTTACGTTTCTGCATCATCTTGTCTCTTAAAATCTTGGCCCTGAAGTTCTGACTGCCATAGTAGTAAGCCCAAACCCTTTTCTTCAGCCACTTAATATTATGGAAAGCTCTGTGGGTTTATCTACCTTTTAGCAGCTGCCTTCTGCCATAAATTATTTAAGAATCAGTGAATATCCTAAGGAGGGTAGCAAAGCACAAATCAAATATAATTGCCTCAATGAATTTCTCTTTTCTTTAGGATCTTGGTCTTCAAGTCCTAGCAGTTTCAGAAGCCCTCCGATAGATTTTTAAAACACTTTTATTCAGCTTATCAAGTTGTTCTCCAGCTGAGTATTTTCCCCATCATAGGCTCTACCTGACCTGGTTACCTCACTAGGCGATGAACTCTCAGACAGCTTAGCACAACTTAGTGGAAAGATATGCCGGGGGACTTAGATGCAAATCTTGACTTAACCATTAACCAGTTCTAGCTTATGGATAATTATTTCTCATCTTTGATTTGTCTATCTGTAATAGGAATTATAATAGTAGTTTCTTTGTAGGGTGAGGTCTAAATTACCTACTTTTCTTAGAATAGTGCCTGGCAGGCAGTGAGTGCTGAGTAATGTTGCCTTCCTGTCCTTTCTTTGCCTGTGGATAAAATAGATGCGCCTTACCAAGTAGTTTGAGAGAAAAGACTTAAATAAATCTTTTAAAATAACTTGGAAGGTTCTTTGCTCCCACAGTAGCTCTGAGAAGTCCAAGGTCTATAATTTCACCAATAATTACAAAAATCCCACAGTAAAAGGGCAGCTGAATGGCAATGTAATACTGTCTTGTCTGGGACACTTGCCAATCCCAAGACATGTATGAAAGTGAGGACAGGAATGCAATCTAGGAGACCAGCATATTCAGGGATGGCATCAGGAGAGAATCAACTGCACAGCAGCCTGTGGACTCTCAGCATGAGAAAGATACTCCTTGCAACTGAATGATCTTGTGGGTTTGGCCCGAGTGTGAAAAAGCAAACTATTATCTACACCCTCAGGCAAACTGTTTTCAGCTAAGCTTTGTTTGGTAGAGACATTTTTTTAACTTCTTGAGATATTATTACATTGTACAGTAGGTCATTTATATCCCCAGATCAGCCCTGATGGACCACTGATGGACATAGAACTGCTAGTTTAGACACTGGTATAATTGTATCTGGTCAGGCACTTTGAGAAACATAGGCAAGACAACTGACTCTAGGTTCTCAAAATGGTACTCCTGAGGTGAACATAAAGACAGATTCAACAAGCCCTCATTCCCAAAATAAGTTTCTTCCATTTTTATTTTTATTTTTTGGGTTAAGGTCAAAAGATATATGAACTGGACTCCAATGTGAGAAGATCTTCAGTCCTAGTTTTGGAAGGTGCCACAAGTTTGGTGTAGAGTAACTACTGACAATGATCATGTTCATGTCAAATCCTCCCAAGGGGAAAACTACTGTTATCCTGGGAGTGGTTTAATAGCAACTTCCTCCTATTCCACCAGCCAATCCTATGTTTGCCAGCCTAGTTCTTCTCTGTCTTCTATGTGTAGATTCAAGTAAAGTTGATCTACAAGGAGGACCCTCCCAAAAAAAACCAGAGTTATTTTTTGGAGGGTGGGCTCTTTGTAGTACAGGCTTCTTCTGTTACATAAGTGTTCTGTGAACCCAGTGGTATTCTATGAACTCCTAACTAGTGTTGTTGTGAGAGGCTGTGTTTGGCTTCAGAGAATTTTTTTTTTTTGAATTGGAGTCTCATTCTGTTGCTCAGACTGGAGTGCAGTGGCCGCTCCCAGCCACCGCAGCCTCGACCTGCTGGGCTCCGGCGATCCTTCTGCCTCAGGCTTTCCAAGTAGCTGGAACTACAGGCGCGCGCTACCACGCACGGCTAATTTTTTGATTTATTGTAGAGATGATGTCTCGCCT
>NW_007246134.1:20456-27255 GCF_000164805.1 Carlito syrichta | reverse complement strand
GGTGGGTCTCGAACCCACGGGCTCAGGCAATCCACTCACCTCAGCCTCCCAAAGGTGCAGGATTACAGGCTGAGCCACCGAGCCCGGCTCAGAGAATTTTTTTAAAAGATTTTTTCAATGCGTTTGCTTATTTCATGATGGTTGAGTGTTCAGTAGTTTTTGACCCAGCCTCCCTAGCTCAAGTTTTTGTTTCCCTGATGAAAAAAGTATTCAAAGAGAAATGTTTTACCAAGGTAGAAGAGGTGAAACAAAAAATGGCAGAAGCATTATGACAGCCAAATTTACGAGTTCAAAACTATTTTGAGTAGTGGAAAAAAGCATCTCATTAGGTATATTGTATCAAACGGAGAGGACTTTGAAGGTGACCGAAGTTTAAACATGCAAGAATAAATACATAATTTTTAAAATAAATAAATTCTGTTTTTTTGGGATCCCCCCTCATACATATTGACTCCCCAGGGTAGGAGGAGGGTGGTATAGAAGGAGGGAAGCTGTGAAGTTAGAGGGCAAAGAATGAATTTATTCTGGGTATAGGCAGGTGGAGACAAGTAGAGTTGAGGAGAAGGGCTTAGAGTAGCTGTGGATAAACCAGCTTTCCGAGAACAAAAAAGCCCTGATTTGTAGTGTCCACCAAATTCCATGGTGTAAATATTCCTGCCCTGCTTATTGCAAGCTACAAATGTGAAGTGAATAGGGGCTGGAAAAATTCAGCACATCATTAGGCGGGAGAGAAATAAAGAGCAGAGAAAAAAGATTTAGTATTTTAATTACCCTAAATGTTCTTTGAGAAAGAGAATTGAGGAATCCCATCACGTTGGGCTCTTAAACCATGTGTTTGAAATGCAGTGCTATTCGATGTTTCCAAATGAATCTCCTGGTTCATAAGGGCAACTTTCAGAAGAAAGGGGGAAAGCGACCTCGACTGACTGAGCATTTCCTTTCACAGGTGTTTCACCAGCTTTATACCATTTACACCTCATGACAACCCTAGGAGGCAGGTGTGATTGGCTTCATTAGACAGAACAAACGCAGGTTCAAAAATGCAGGTTCAGAGATTTGAAGTAACTTTCCTAAGCCATAGAGTTAGGAAGTGGGAGATTTAGGAAGAGGACCTGACTTTTCCAGCTCCACGGACCTTTAATCACCACACTGCCCTTCACAGAATTCCAGTACCCAAGGGGATCACTGATGCGTTTTGGGTTTCCTTTCCGTTCCTTCCCCTCAGAGGACCCCTGTTCCCATGTTCTTACTTTCTCTAACTGCCTCTTCCTCTCCTGCTGTGGCCCCTTCTATTCTAAAATCCAATCCAACATATAGTGTTGGTTCAAGTGCCTGGTGAACTTTCATCTTGGTGTGAGGGTTTTAGAGGGCACAAATCTTGCACAAAAGGGAAGCTACGAGTGTAGGCTCAGGCTATTCAGGGGGCTTTGACAAAGCCAAAAATCCCAGACAAGGCTCTCATGTCCTAGGACTCACAGACTTTTGGCCCAAAGGCTCTTGAAGTCGCCTTCTATGGGCCTCTAGATCTTCTCATTAGCTCAGCTCAAATTCCTTCCTTGGTCCAAACTGAGCTATTATTTGTGGCAGCTTTTTTTGGCTCTCTAGGTGAGTAGGCCCTCTCTGCCTTCCAACCCTAGTTTCCATGACCTCAGGCATCACTTGTTACATAGTGAGTCCTGGATTCCTAAATTTGGGTAAAACACCTCTAGATCCAGCTAGTATTCTGTCTTCTTCCAGCTCCTTGTTCTCTGCATGATGTCTCTCTAATTACACTGCATTTCTCCAAGTACAGCAGATGCCTGTCCTGGATACAGGTCATCTCCATGCTGGGAGGATCTACACCCTGTTCTATGGTGCTCTGAGTACATGGCTCATGTTATTCCTTTGTCAGTTAGAGGAAACTACTGAGTTAACGCTTCATGGACTTTAATGTAAAAAGTTTAAAAGTACTAGGTGAGTGTTTGGAAAGGCAGAGAGCGTAGGTCTATAGAGTGTGGTTTTGGCATCACAGGCTACTTTACTTTGGTTCTATTTAGTAGTTGATTTATCTTTAAATCTCACATTCTTGACATATAATATAGGACTATTAATGGAATATATTTTAAAGAGTTGCTGTGAGGATCAAATATGATAATGCATGTCTAATGCTTAGCACAATGCGTGTGTCAATAAATAGTTACAATTATTATAATTGTTTTTTAGGTATAGCACTATACACAATATTTTGTAAGATGCCTTTGACATATGAGAGACTCAGTAGCCCTTTGTGCTTTGATTGGAGAGTTACGCATGAACTTAGAAACCTCAGATTTCTGCCTCATAGGACACCCTCGCTTACAACCACTAAGTTCAGACTCTGGTGAGGGAAGGCAGAGAGGGTAGGAGAACTCTTTTATTAGGAACCTCATATTCCAGAATTGTCTGTCTTTGTGGGATAGAGAGTGTGGGATGTGGGTGAAATAGAGATTTTATTTAAATCAAAGCAGAGCTTAAATGTGATACCAGTAGGGTTTTCTGGAATGCACTATATTTTTTCTGCAGGATTCTTTTACCCCAAACCTTTCAAATTTTATACAAGCACCCTATAGCCTGTACCAGAGTACTTACATTTCCTGCTAAAGATAATGTCAGAAGCAGTTGCCATGTAAAGCAGAAAACTGTTTTCTACTACTTTTTTTGGTTACTCAAACATCATGACAATATAAAACACACACACAAGAGATAAACACTTCTCAAGTTTCCCATTCCTATAAAGAATTTTCTTCTCATTTAAAAAAATATTTCCTTCCAGATCTAGTCCACATAAATGTATTATTTTCTCCACAGTTGTATCCATAGCATACAAGGAGGGACTCCAAAAACCCCAGAATTTTATAAAAATTTGTGAATTTATTCTTACATATTTAAACTTCAGTCATCTTCAAAGTACTTTCTGTTTGATGCAATACACCTATCAAGATGCTTTTTCCACTGCTCAAAGGTTTTTGAATTCGTCAATTTGGATGCCTTTTAGTACTTCTGCTGTTTTTTGTTTCACCTCTTCCACATTGGCAAAACGTTTCCCTTTGGGGACATTTTTCACCCAGGGAAACAAAAAATAAAAGTCATTCAGGGTGAGATTGGGTGAAGAGGGAGGGTGGGGCACAGGTTACACTGTTTTTGGTCAAAAACTGCTGAACACTCAGTGTGGTATGGGGAGGTGCATTGTCATGGTGGAAGAACCAGTCACCTGTTTGCTACAACTTGGGACGATTCTTCTCCAAATTGTGATACACAACAACATTTGCTGTACACTGATGTGATGGGTTTCTAGAACACTTAACCTTGTGGGAAAAGCCTATGCTACAGGGGGGGTTCACCTTCCGAAAGATAATTCTGGCTTTTTTTTAGTCTCCTCCAATAAGTATAATTTTGCATTTTACTTTTTAAAAATCTATTACATCATGAGTATTTTTAAGTCTATTATGACTTTAAATGTATTTATTTGTGATGCATATATATATATATATATATTTTTTTTTTTTTTTTTTTTGAGTTGGAGTCTCACTCCGTCGTCCAAACTGGAGTGCAGTGGCACGCTCCTGGCCACTGCAGCCTCGACCCGCTGGGCTCCAGTGATCCTTCCACCTCAGCCTTCTGAGTAGCCGGTATTACAGGCACGTTCTACCATGCCTGGCTAATTTTTGATTTATTGTAGAGATGAGGTCTCTCCAGGTTGCCCGAGCGAATCTCGAACCCGCAGGTTCAGGCAATCCACTCACCTCGGCCTCCCAAATCGCTGGGATCTCAGGCTGAACCACAGAGCCCGGTTATGATGCCTATATATTATTTAATTGAGAGAATTTACTATGGCTCAATCAATGATTTTCTAATAGAGGATATTTAAATTACTGCTGGTCTAACAGATGATGCTACAACAAACATCTTTGGTTATATATATTTGTATATACAATATATTTGTATACACACCCATCTACACATATATATTTCCTCCCTGTGAATTATTTCATTGCAAAACATTCTTGTAATTAGGATTATTGAGTCGAAAGATGGGAACATTGATATAGAAGCCAATATTTTTCAGCATTCACTTGTAAGGGTCAATGAAATTGCAAAAGTCTTTAAGATCTTGGAACAAAGAGAACACAAGTGATACTCTAAGTTTAGTATATTACCCCATGAAATAAAACTGAGTCCAGCTTCCAGGAAAACTCATCAGAAGCAAACAGCATTTTTCTTCATATCATGAATCTCTCTTATGCCTACAGATGCTATTGTTTCTATAATTAGGTGAGTTTGAAATTGGCAGAATCCTTTAACCCAGAGTGGGGCTATTCCTGGCAGACAGGTGTGTGGACATGGCAGTCTTAGACTCACACCTCACAAGGCTCGTCTGTTTCTGGTCAGCTGTGCTCCTGCCTGTGCATTCTGGTGGCATCTTGCCTTCTCAGGAAGCATGACATCTGCTTGCTAGGCTCAAGCCTGAAGCTAGTGGGGCCCACGAAGGCTGGGCGGAAACAGTTGCTTTGGGGTTGTCCCTGTTTACTCTCTCACTTCTATGATAAAACAGGATACTGTTCTGTTGAAGGGGAAAGGTCAGAGGCTGTGCTGGGGGCATTGCAGCTGGGAGACAGATGTTCTTATTAAAATACACCTTGTGCCAGGCACGGTGGCCTAAGCCTACAATCCTAGCACTTTGGGATGCTGAGGTGGGAGGATCTCTTGAACCGAGGGGTTTGAGACCAGTCTGGGCAACATAGCAAGATCTCATCTATACAAAAAAATTAGCCTGGTGTGGTGGCACATACCTGCAGTCCCAGCTACTCAGGAGGCTAGAGCAGAAGGATTGCCTGAGCCCAGGAGGTCAAGGCTGTGGTGAGCTATGATTGTGTCACTGCACTTCAGCCTGGGTGACAGAATGAGACCTCAACTCAATACATACATACATATACACATATATACATACATATACATGCACACCCCTTCTGCCTCAGCTGCCTTTTTACAAAGAAGCAAATATAGTAATTACCTTGTTAAGAAGCAAAGGATTGGCAGCTTTGTCAGGGGACACTATAGTGTCCCTGCAAGTTGGCTTTCCTCTAGGAACCAGAGATGCCAGTGAATACTACAGAGAGAAGGAGGTGAAGATATATGAGTAAGATCAGAATGTGGAATCACAAAGATTAAGAGCTCTCAATGCCTATGAATAACTTCTCTATCCTCCCCCTCCAGAAGCCTCGTGTCTTTTCAACTAAGTATTCAGAAAAGGAAGCTGTCTTCCATGTTAGCTTGTAATTGTCAAATTCCCTCCCTTTGCGGTATGTATGGTACACTTGGCATGAACATGACTGGTGCTTCTTTGGAACACATAACTCTCACAGAGTCCTATCTTCTCATCACTTTCCTGATCTTCCCACCTTCTCCATCCCCTGAACCTGCAGGTTTTTCAGTGATAACGTGGGCACACCTGCCAGTGACATGCTGATACCACGCCAATAGTGTTCCTCACCACGGGGAATACTTGTGGTTTTCTTCCCACCACAGAAACAAATGACTCACTTGGGATCTCAGAAAGGCATTGAATATTTGCTTACTTAAAAGAGCATGTTGAAATGTGATATATTTTATATGCTTAACATGTTCATGCAAATACCAGAAACATATACGCCTAAAGCTATAATCCATTTGCCAGGAAAATTTCATGATTAGGTAGTTTAAGAAATGCCATAATAAAAATAATTTTTACCATTTATTTTTTTTAAAAAAACAAAGTCTGGGCTTGGTGTGGTGGCTCACCTGTAATCCTAGCCCTTTTGGAGGCCATGGTGGAAAGATTGCTTGAGCCTGGGAATTTGAAACCAGCCTAGGCAACATAGTGAGACCTCATCTCTACAAAATATGAAAAAATTAGCCAGGTGAGGTGGCACACACCTGTAGTCCCAGTTACTTGGGAGGCTGAGATGGAAGGATCACCTGAGCCCAGGAGGTTAAGACTGCAGTGAGCCATGATTGTGCCATTGCACTCTAGCCAAGGCGACAGAATAAGACCCCGATTCAAAAACAAACAAACAAACAAACTCCCCAAATTCTGAAAAGAAAAGGCTGGAAAAGAAAAGGCTCTGCTCACACTCTTCCTGGTTCTGTTAATCTCCTGGCATGGCCATGCCATCTGATCTCCCTACCCAACAAGTCACACACAAACACCACATGCGCATGATCACAGTATGCACATGGCACTACTCCAGGTATGAAGACAGAGCTGAGTAGGTCCACATCATCTGCCCCACCTCCAATGGCCCTTCCTCAAACATCTTGCAAAGTGCATTATTTCCCAAGAATGACAGGGTCACTTCACTTGAAGAACCTGGGCATGAATGGAGGGCAGGGACATGGTTGCTATGTTACTTTTACTGTACTTCTTTTCAGCCTCCACACAACTTGGATGAAGGTCTTTGTGTCCTTCTTTCACTGGCTGAAACTGAGCTCTATGCATGTCTAAGCTTCCAGATGAGTTAAATCTTCACAGAAACATGCTATTCCACAGAAGTAAACACGGCCTATTGTTGTTGTTCTAAGGACAATTTTTTTTCTTCTTCTCTGCTACCCATTTCTCATTGTGGACTAGAACAAAAGCTCTAATAAATAGGCAGCATTCAGTGGCATTAGGGATACATTTTTTTTTTTTTTTTTGAGTTGGAGTCTCACCCTGTCGCCCAGACTGGAGTGCAGTGGCCACTCCTGGCCACCGCAGCCTCGACCTGCTGAGCTCCAGCGATCTTCCGCCTCAGCCTTCCAAGTA
>NW_007246134.1:0-20414 GCF_000164805.1 Carlito syrichta | reverse complement strand
AATCCACTCACCTCAGCCTCCCAAAGGCGCGGGATTACAGTCTGAGCCACCGAGCCCAGCAGGGATATATTTTATGTTGTAAAATTAATAGGACATTGTCACATTTTTTTTTGAGTTGGAGTCTTACTCTGTTGCCCAGGCTGGAGTGCAGTGGCACAATCACGGCTCATGGCTGCCTCAAACTCCTGGGCTCAGGTGATCCTTCTGTTTCAACTTCCAGAGTAGCTGAGACTACAGGCATGTGCTACTACTCCCAGCTGCACATGCTATTTTATTTTTTATAGAGATGAAGTCTTGCTTTGTTGCACAGGCTGATCTCGAACTCCTGGGCTTAAGTAATTCTCCTGTCTCAGCCTCCCAAAGTGCTGGGATTGCAGGCATGAGCCACACATTTTTTTTAAATAGTGGTTTTCACACGAAGTATTATGCTTCCAAATTAAATGCATCTCCAGTATACTGTACAGTAAGGAGTGAGCACAAAAGGTGAGACCTCAGAGACAGTGTCAGGAACACTCGTCTATCTCCAGCTGATTCTGTGATCCTGAACAACCTTAGAATGGGATGGATCCTTGAGTAAGTCAGTATGCCACATCCATAAAATGGGACAAGCATATTTTCCATTTACCTAGATACACTGTTGATGTGAAGATAAATTTGATTTTATTAATGTTTTTACTGCTTGGCTAAGAACTGCATTATAGATCAACCCCCTCGGATTATTTCCCACTGTGGGAGCTTTTCTGTCCTCTCAATAAACCCTGTTTTCTTAAAAAAAAAAAGAAAACAAAAGAAAAGAAATGCATTATACATCATGGACCTAATGTTTTAGCATTCCCCCTTCCTAAGATTTAATTTTGAAGATGATACGTTACGGCAAATACCAAACACTAGAAACCTCTAGCAGATAATGTTACACAAAGCACTGCCACTTGTTTTTCTTTCTTCAAGCCAAATAAAACTAGAAAGCAAAGCACAGCAGTTCACTCATGCTGCAAACTCTTGGACTGCAGCCTAGATTAAAAACAACAACACAAGAAGGGTACAGCTTCCCCAGTTCCAGAAATTTGTTTTACGAACTCCAGTAAATTCTTGGCAAATAAAAAGCATGAAACAATCTGCAGCTTTTGCTTGCCAGAGGTCAAAGGTTACTCATTTACAGGGATGGAAGATGGCTTTCCTCGAAAGGATTGTGTGTTGAGGCAAGTATCCACTGCCCTTCTTTAAGGCCTTTCTGTAGACTCAGAAGTCAAAATCTGAGTGATACGTTGGAACTAGAGGGTAAAAATAGAAGGACCCAATAAATAGTGTATTTCTTCTCCATGGAGAGCATCTTCAGTGTTTTGAGGTCAGGTAGACCTCTATTGGTCAAGTTACTTAATCTCCCTGAGCCTCAGTTTCTCTGTATTTTAAAGGCTTAACAAGGACTCTGGCTGGCAGTAGTAGAGGCATGCGAACCCGTGGCTGCTGGTGGCTCAGCAAGGTTTCTGTCTCAGTGTCTGCTAATCCCTCAGATTTCATAAATTGGTGGGGAGAATGGGGAGCCAATGGTAATGTGTCTACCTAACCCCTTGAGGTGAAGGGTGTCAGGGGAGCCCTTCTGCATTCCAAAACACAGGACTTGGTGGGAGGCAGTGGTTGGTGGCATGGAGGATTTCTCTTGATTTCCAGATCCCACCAGAAGGTTTATGAACCAGGTTATTGGAATGCACCAGTCAGTTGCTTTTCATGGGTGTTGTTTTTTTCTTTCCCATTAAAAAAGAAGAGATAAGAAATACATTCACTTTTTTTTTTTTAATCCAAAGGTCAATGATGATGGAGACTTTACTTTCTGTGTTTTCTTCCTTCTTTTCTAATTGAAAGGCTTTCCATGGATGACCTGGTATAAATTTATAGCCCAGGCTACCAGCCCTGATGTAAATCTGCATACATATTTTATTGGAAGTCACCTTTAAAATTGCTGAAATGGTGCTGTTTACCGTGCTAGGGAATGCTGCAAGGGAGAGAGATGAGACATATTGAGATGAGAGGATATGATTTATTTAGCCAGAGTATCCCATCAATTAGGCCACCAACAGCAGCTCCCTGTACTCCCAGCCCAAGCAGGCCTCGTGACAACGATGGTCACAGGTTAGAGGGCTTGTAGCCAGCGCTCAGAGGGCTGGAGGACTTGTGGTCAGGGTTACAGCTTCCCCAACTCTATAGGGATATCAGAGCTTCTGCTCCAGTGCTAAACAGATCTGCAGGAAGTGTAGACTGACATTTCAGCATCTAGAAAGATGCAAAGTTGGCACAAGGATTACTTTAAGAAAACAAAAGTAGAACAAGAAGGTTGCAGCATGCTTAATAGTCTCCTCATCATAGTTGAACACTTTGCACAAAATGTAAATGTTTCAGGGTTTGTAGGAGCTTAATCACACAGATCAATTTCATAAATATATACGTGTACATGTATACTTTTCCCCAAGCAATTCAAAGTATGAAATAGAGTGTCATTTCTTGTGTGCATACTTCTGGTAGTTCAAGCCCACAAATGCTTTTAATGGAATCATTTTGTAACTAAGTAAAAAATATCTACCTGACATCTTTCTAAAGAATTTGAAGCTAAAATCTGAGTGCTACTATGAAACTAAAGGGTAAAAATTAAAAGACCTGCAGAATAGTGTATTACTTCTCCATACAGAACATTCTCCTGTGCTTTGAGTTCATGTAGACCTCTGCTGGTCAAGTTACTTAACCTCTCTGGGCATCAGTTTCCTCATATTTCAGGTGGAAATTATAATATACCTACACAGGGTTATTTTGAAGTCAAAATAAGGTGCCTAGTGCAGAGGAATAGCTCAGTGAAATATCATTGTTATTATTTTAATTTAATTCTGAGTTCATTCTTACTTATGGCATTACTTTTTTCTGTTCTGTTTTTTACCTGTCCAAATTAAGATCCCCCCCCCCCATCATGTTCATATCCTGGATTACAAAAAAGGTAAGGAGAAATGGTGAGCTCTTTTGAAGTCATAAATGGATATGTTGGGGTGAAGGTTAAGCTTTCCCTCCATCCCTGGACAGTTCACTGGAATAAACTGACAATAGACAGATTAGTAGGAGAAAAAAGCCATAGAAAATGTATTAATGTTCACAAGCATGGGAGCTACATAAAATATGAGACTCAAAGAAAGGCCAAATGGTTGAAGTTTATACATCCTCTTCATAGGGGACGGGGAGATGGACGGAATATGAGCGGCTGTCAGGGGTAATAAATGATTTTCAGTGTAAATGAAGGAGCCCAGCAAACAATGGGCTGGGACAAAGTTCCTCTGATCTGTGGGGAAAGAGGTGGGAAGGTGAGGGGTGGAACTCTGCTGTGAACAATACTTTTCTTATCGTGTGGATTAAGTCTTCCAGGTAATATTTTGGAATTGCTCTCAAATAAACAGATGAACAGCCTATCTGGGCATTGTGAAGACTTTAGTGTCTTCTCTTCTTCAAGTGGTCAATCTTTCCTGGTTATTTGGAAGGGAGTTTTCAAATAATTGCATCTTTTCTGGAAAAAAAACTTTCCTTAATCAGATAAGGGAACTTCAGGAAAAGCCCCCTATGCTTCAGAAAGAAAGGATCAGAGAGACAGGGGAGTAGGGAAAGGTCAGAGAGAGACCTTGGTTCTCAGGCTTATATCTGAGGCCTCTCAATTTCCTTTAATTCAAAACACTTAACATGCCAAAGCATCATATTTTGGGGACTCATTCTTTGTACCCCACAGGTAGTTGCTAAGGCTGCTCACCAAATATCTCTGGCTCTCTGTTTCCTGGGCATGTGAAAGAATTGTGGATTTTGGACCCTAGTGGTTAGATGGGATCACAAGAAATTTAATTGTTGGTTCAACAGTTCCAGAGCCCCAATGCTCTGACTCGCATGTCCAGTAGAACATTCTGCCATGATGAAAATAGTCTCTAGCTACTCCAGAAGAGTAGCCACTGGCCACAGATGGCATTGAGAACTTGCAATATGGCTAGCACAACTGAGAAATTAAATTTTTAATTTTTCTGAATTTTAATTTAAATGTAAGTGGTATCATGTGGCTAGGGACCACCATATTGGCCAGCATAACTCTGGATGGTTACTGCTCCATCATCCTGGGTCCAAAAGTGAGAAAATGATGAGGTAAGACAGAGCCCAACCAACTGCCAGAGACATGTAGCATGAGTGAAAAACAAGCCTGTTGCTTTAATCTGTTAAGGTTTGGGGGCTAATTGCTACCACAGCATGGCCTAGCAATCCTAAAAAATACACCTTCTAAAGGAAGATATTGTTACTTTCACTGGAGTCCTAATCTATCAATAAAGAATAATTCCCAAGTCACGCCCCTCTCTAACGGCACTGTCCTGGAGTTTCTGGGAGGAATCATTCCTGACCTGAGGTTTCATACAGCTGACTATCTCCTCGGTCATCTCTGTCATGGTTGTTATGCTAGTCAGAAGATGAATAACCCTCCTGATCTGTCTCAGTTGGATACAAGAGAAAACCTCAGGATGCTACCTTGTCCCAGAGCTTGTGAGCCCCAGATTCTGCTCATGCTATTCCAGCTCAGCTCTCAGGAAGGGAGGAATGTGTGGTTGGCTCTCTGAGAGGTGTCCACTTGCAACACCAAGACTGGGGAAAGAGAAGCAACTACAGGTTTGATGGAGTGGGGGATGGGATGCAGGCCTCAGGCTCCCTGGAGCTATGGGGCAGCTGTATATGGTGCAGTGAAGCTATTTCTAGTAGAACTAGATATGTTAATCATTAATAGGCCCCTTCAGATAGACAATTATGTTCTGACTATCCAGCAAGTGTACACTGAAAGTGTCTACTCTGACATGGTTCTCTGTTTTTTCTCATCCATTTCTATTATTAATTTTCTTTTTGACTGGGCACAGTGGGATGATACCTGTAATCCCAGCACTTTGAGAGGCTGAGGCTGGAAGTTCACTCGAAGCTAGAAGTTCAAGACCAGCCTGAGCAACATAGTAAGACTGTCTCTGAAAAAAAATTTAAAAATTAGCTGGGTATGGTGGTGTGCACCTATCATCTCAGCTACTTGGGAGACTGAGGCAGGAGGATCACTTGAGCCCAGGAGTTCGAGGTTACAGTAAGCTATGCTCACACCACTGCTCTCCAACCTGGGTTACACAGAACCACCTTATTTCTCAAATACAAAAATAAAATTTAAAAAAATCCATGAATTTTCTTTCTTTGTAAATGATACCATAACTCCAAGCTAGAAACCTGAGAGTCATCCTAGACTCATCTTTTCTGCCCAGCCCACATCCCATTCAATTGTCAAACTTGCCTTCTTCCTCCTCACCCTCATGCCACCTGCCAAGGCCGTTGCATATTGTGTAGGCAGAGAAGTTTGTGCAACACACAAAGGCACCTGGCTAAGGGCAGGAAGGTTAATCTGCATCCAAGCCAATGGGACAGCCCAGAGGGGACACCTTTTTCTAAATCCCCTAAAGGTGTCAGGCAGGCCAAGTGTAGTCCTTTCCATTGTCTTGGTTTGCCCTCAGCACTTTTACCTCTAATGAAATAGCCTCTTAGTCAGCCTCCCACCCCATCTCTTTCCTTCCTGCTCAAGCTACAGCCAGAGTAAGCCTTTGCAAACACAAATCTGATATTAGCACTCTCTTGCTTAAAACCCTAAATGGCTTTCCACTACCCTTAGAAAGCTCATACTTGTTTGTGTGGCCTCCAAGGCCTGCTGTGACATGGGTCTGGTTCCCCTCAGCCTTGTCCCTTCCTGCAAGCTCCTTCTACAACATTGCACACTTTCTGAATGCCTTGCAGAGGCCTGGACAGGCCTGGTGGCTCTAAGTCCATAAACCCATGTCCCTTTATACCTTCTTCCTAGAGTACTCCCACCTGGTGGCCTTGGAAATTATTCTTTTGAGACATAGCCAAAGTATCATACCTTGGAAGAAACTTTTCTTGATCACCAACAAAGGGAATTGATACTTTCTCTGTTGCATCCTCAATGAACCCACTGTCCCGGCACCTGTGTATCTGTGATTCTCATTTGTTTTCCTGTCTGAACCTCCGGGCTGTCCTCTGACCTCTCTGGGGACAGAGTCTGGCATCTCTTATTTTCATTTGTTTCCTCTGCACCTAGCACAATGCCTAGTCAGTAGCAGGCTCTTCCTAAACATCTATTAAATAAATTAAGAAGCGGTATTCGGTTTTTTTGTTTCTGTGATGTTCACTTAAATGACAGTCTCCAGCTACATCCATATTGCTGCAAAGGGCATAATTTTGTTCTTTTTTTATGGTTGTGTAGTATTCCATTTTGTACATGTACCACATTTTCTTTGTTCAGTGGGCATCTTG
The DNA here is from genome assembly GCF_000164805.1 of Carlito syrichta. Taxonomy (NCBI): domain Eukaryota; kingdom Metazoa; phylum Chordata; class Mammalia; order Primates; family Tarsiidae; genus Carlito; species Carlito syrichta. The sequence goes on along the minus strand of NW_007246134.1, from coordinate 14,060 downwards.
GTTGGTTCCATATTTTTGCGATTGTGAATAGTGCTTCAGTGAACGTAAGTGTGTAGGTGTTGGCTGGGTGTGGTTGCTCAAGCCTGTAATCACAGCACTTTGGGAGGCCAAGGGGAGGGGACTGCCTGAGCCCAAGGGTTCAAGAACAACCTGGACAATTTGACGAGACCTCATCTCTACACCACCACCAACAACAAATTAGCTGGGTGTGGTAGTGCATGCCTGTAGTTCTGGCTACTTGAAAGACCGAGGTGGAAAGATCGCCTGAGCCCAGCAGGTCGACTCTGGGATGGCCGTGAGCGTGCCACTGCACTTCAGCCTGGGCGATGAAGTGAGACTCCAACTCACAATAATAATAATAATAAGTGTGCAGGTGGATTTTTGGTACAGTGATTTATGTTCCTCTGGGTATATTCCCAAAAGTGAGATTACATAATGCGAACACAAAGGTGGGAACAACTGACAGTGGGCACTACTAGTGGGGGAAGAAAAGATGGAGGGATAAAGGGCACATGATCACACACTGGGTGCCTTCACTACCAGGGGGAGAGAGGGCTTGCTAGAAGCCCAAACCTCACCTATATGCAATTTACTTATGTAGCAATTCCTCGCTTGTATCCCACAACTCTAAAATAAAAATAAATGAATAAAAAATGTGGTACATGTACATGATGGAATACTATGCAGCCATAAAAAAGAACAAAATCATGAATTTTGCAGCAACCTGGATGGAACTAGAGTTTATAATACTGAGTGATCTCTCACAGAAACAAAGATGTGAGTATCACATTTTCCCACTCATATAGTAGACCTTGAACATCCAATGTAATACTATAAGAAAATGACTGACAGTGGTGGGAAACTATGGGGGGGGAGGGGAAGGGAGATGGGATTAACGGTAGTAAATATCTGTCTGGGGTTGGGGAGACACCTCTTATCAACAAGGGTGCCTGAACGAAGCATATTTGTATTCCTAACCCTTAACTGTACCCCACAATATCATAATAAAAAATATTGATTTAAAAAAATTGCTTAGAGATAGAAAATAAAATGTGGAGTGAAAAGAAAAAAAAAGCTATTCCATTTTACATTTAGGGATGAAATGCATAGCTTTCCAGTGAAAGTTAACAGAAACTCAAGTTATTTTAATTTTAATCTTCCCTCTCACCTTTTTACTTAAACACGGTGATTTAAACCTCACAATTGACTTTCCAAACTTGGTCACTTTCAAATATGTGTCAGGGTTGTGAAGGGTTGAGCTAGGAGGAATTGGGAATGAGGGAAAGGTAATTGAGCACGATTGTGTTAATCCCTCTCCCCGCTCCTGTGTTCCCCCCATAATGCAAATAGAAATAGTGACAACCACACATGGGATTAAGAAAACAAGATAAGGACACTAACCTTGAATTCTTAAGGGACACTGAACTCCAAGCAGCAAGTAAAATGTAACCAAAGGAAAAGGGAAACTTCAAGATGCGAAAACAAAATTCCATGTTGGAAAGGACATATCACAATTTGGTTAAAGAAATCATGGATAGATTTGCAGTTGCCAGGGAGTGGCCTTCTGCATTAAATAGAAAATATATGCCTAATGTTCTCAATCAATGGCTGCAGAAAAGAAATGTACATTCCTGTAAGCAATCATCCTTCTCCCAAGCCCACACTATCCTGGGAAGGCTAAATTCCATAGGCCTTGGAACTGCACTACTTGTATTCAAGTTTTGGATCTTATATTTCCTAGCAGTGTGACCTTAGGCAAGTTACGGGACCTCTTTGAGCGCAGATTCCTCATCTGCAAAATGGAGACAAAATAATCCTGTAGGGTTTTAGTAAATACTAAATACATATAAGCTTAGAGCAACGAATGCCTCTGACATTAACTGACATTATTATAGTCTTCATCTGAAGGTCACAGTAATCAAAATTTGCAAAGGAAGATAGCCTTTTTCTTTTATAAATGATTCTGCATAAAGTCCAAGTTTTTGTTGAAATGTTTTGTTTTATATAATCAAATGCATCATATACACAGAAAAATGAGCAAAACTAGACACATGTGTTTGTTAACTTCTTTTTGACAATCTAGAATTCCTCCAGCTTGGAGGTAGGTGGATTGACCGGTAGTTGGCGGAACCAAGACCACAATCCTTCAGGAGTGGGTCTTGTTGGCTTTTCTAGTCAGAATGTTTGGGGCACGATGGCAACTTTTGAATGAGTGCCTTGTGTGCTGTGCTAAAGACTGTTAAATTGCATCTCAAGTTCAACTTGGGGATTGTGCAATCACCTTAACAGAAAATGGAAATTAACAGAAATGCTTTGACACGAATATTTTGAACAATGTTTAATGTTTTAAAGGAAATCAGATATATAAGGCAAAATAGGGAGAAAAATGTTTTGATACAAAATGAATTCATAAACCTATTGATTATTTTCCTATCCCAATTTTATATTGTTTGTCTGATTGTAAATTGCCTTAATGTGCTTTATTATCTTATGATTGCTCTGAATGAAGTGTCTAGTTCAACATGAAGTGCAATTTAAATATTCTTTCTGGACGGAAATATAAGATATAGAAAAATGAAATTTTGAGGATTTTACCTCAGTCTCCACTATTCATATAGATTCAAGAGTGTCTTTTATACTCTATCTTGCAGAATTTAAAAAATGAAAAATGGAGATTTTGGTCTCAGTTAATAAAGTAAATTAATATTTGTTATTTATCAAGTTGACAAAGTGTTTCCATTGCTTTAACTATATCATTTATAAGACTTTCTAAGTCATATTATGGGACCAAAATGGATTTTTTGTGTGTGGATGTGGGTTTATTTCTGACTTACACTCATGATCACTTTCCATTCATACAGATTTGAAATTTAGTTTAAAAAATATTAGAGAATTTAATACTTATCTACCTCATAATATAATTATAGAAACAAGAAAAACTATATCTGGCTAATCACATAATTAAGTAGATGAGAGAAAAAAGGCCAGGAGTGGTTGGTTACACCTGAAATCCCAGCACTTTGGGAGGCCGAGGTGAGAGGTTCACCTGAGCCCAGGAGTATGAGGCCAGCCTGGGCAACATAGTGAGACCTCAGCACTAAAAAAAAAAAAAAAAAATTAGTTGGGCATAATAGCACATGCCTATAGTCCCAGCTACTCAGGAGGCTGAAGTGGAAGGATTGCCTGAGCTCAGGAGGTGGAGGCTGCAGTGAGCCAGGATTGTGCCATTGCACTCCAACCTGGGTAATGGAGACCCTGACCCTCCCCCCCCCAAAAAAGAAAAACAATGAAAGAGATGAAAGCTCCAGGCCAGGGAAGAGATTTTCCTGGCTAAGGAAATAATCTGTAGGATTTCAAATATCTGATGTCATTGGAAGAGAATTTTTAGTGTCTACTGTCTTGACCACGGTATTTTGACTCCAAGGATATTTTTAATATAAACAGTTCAGTCAAAATTATACCAACATTGAATAATTTGGTTCAAGAAAGTATTTTTCTGGAGTAAAAACCTTTAGGTCAATTTAATTCCCTGATTAATTTTCTATAGAGTACATTTAATGGTTTTTAATATTTTTCCCTTTCCATTTTTAATTTACCTGGATCAATTCTTTTCATTACAATTTTATGTCAGTGTTCATTTTTGTTATTGATAAGATATTTTTTAAAAAATGAATATAGTTCTGGTCATAATGAGTCTTTCTCTTATAGCCATTATTTCCACAAAGTGCAATTTTCTTGAGTCAGTTTTTTTCCAATTGCATTTTTCTCAGGAATATTTTATATTTTTGCTAATTTTCAGTTAATAATTTTAATTGGGTGCAGTTTTAGTGCTTATAAAGTTTTTTTTTAGATTAGAAAATACAGTTTATTTAGAAAGTAAATAAGAGAGAGCGAGAAAGAGGAAATTCACCTCCCCAAGGTAGAGGAGGGGGACAAAGTTAGGAAACATGACCTGGCCATAGCTCAAAGAGCACACAGTCACACCATAGCTTAGCAAGGCAATGACCACTTATAAAGTTTTGGTTTTAACAGTAATATCAATCATTCTCATCCAGAATCATTTATAATGAATTTTATAAATAATTTGTATTTATAAGAAAAATTGTAAGAAATTTTATGCGAGAGAAAGAGTGATATTCAGAAATGCACAGGGAGGCTTGGCATGGTGGCTCATGCCTGTAATCCCAGCACGTTGGGAGGCCGAGTTAAGAGGATTGCTTGAACCCAGGAGTTGGAGACCAGCCTGGGAAACACAGCAAGAGCTTGTCTCTACAAAAAAAATCCAAAAATTAGCCAGGCGTGGTGGTGTGTGCCTGTAGTTACTTGGGAGACTGAGGCAGAAGGATTGCCTGAGACCGGGAAGTTGAGACTGCGGTGAGCTATGATCGTGCCACTGCACTCCGGTCTGGGTAACAGAGTGAGACTCTGACAAAAATGAAAGAGAGAAAGAAAGAAAGGAAATACACAGGGAGTCCAGGAGAAAGGTGAAGAGAAGGAGTGGAGAGGACAGTGAAACCCAGCTGCACAGGTGAAGGCAGAAGAGGAGCCTCTTCTGATGTATTGATAGATATTTTTTTTCAGTTCACTGTAGGGGTCAACCTATTCATATGTAATTGATTACGGTGGGTCCATCTATATTACCTTGGCAAAATACTTGTAGAATTCATATTTTTCACTTGGGTTACTTATGATCCCACAAACGTTTAATGAGCACCCGGTGTCCTGGGCGTTAGAAACCCAATGATGAGTAAGATAGCGCCTGTACCCTGCAGGGACTTGGCTGTGTCAGAACTGTGCGCTGCGTGTGAACTACAACTTCTCAACTCTCTTCTCTCTGACATACCTGAGAACTGGAACTATGATGAAGGAATTATTTTTTCCAGAAATTCATGAAATCATCCTCCCAGGGATTGAAGTGGAAAGAAGCACTTTGTACCTGTACTATGTTTCCCCGTGCCTGTATAGGTTTTATACCACACAGCCCACAGCCAGTCACCAAAGTTTCTTCCCTGTAAAATGGCTTCTGGGAGGAGAAACACCAACCTGGAAACATTCTACAACCTTCTTATTATCTGAAAAGTTTTCATGAGAGCATTTTTCCCATATTATAGGAACTTCCATTTGCGGGGGAACAATTGCATTTACTGGATATTTGAAAGAGTGATTTATTGGATATTTGAAAGAGAACAAAAAGGATAGCAAAGGTCATCATGACATGCAAGATTTTATCTTTTTGCTTTCTGATATTATCACATACTATTCCATAATAATGGGAAGTTGCCATGGAAGCAAAGATTATGCCAAGGACATAAGCGACCTTCTCTGAGTTCTGAGACTACACTAAGAGATCTAAGTTACCTAACTGCTTGAGCCAACTTCTTCTTCCATAAATGAAGATAATAATTTTTACCTTGCCTACTTCCTAGAGTTCTTAAGAGGGTCAAGTGTCACAATAAATATGGAATTGTTTTGAAATCCACAAAGTGCTAGGTAAATGTCAGATGTCATCATGTACGGAGGCCAACTTTCAAAACACAAATACAATTGCCATGAAAGTTTAGGTTATTTCCAAACTCTCCCTCTGGTTGCTTCCCTGTGTCCTTTGCTGGACAATGACCAGAATTTTATATCTCAATGTCACAGCACAATCAAACCATCTTCCACACAAGCTGTGAATAGTAAGAGGGTTTTTAAAGTGCCATTTCATATCAGACCTCTGGTCCAAGCAAAAGATGAAATGCCTCGCTAACGATAGCAGAGAGTAATATAACTGGTCTTCAGTTCTGCAAGAAGACTGCAGCAGATTTGGTTTCAAGCTTCAAATAGTGGGTGTTTGATGTGGAAAAGGAAACAGAGACATCTTAATGAAAACAGAAGGAGATGAGAAGACTTTGGAGACATCCACTGCAAGGGTCTTTGAACCACATTTGGCATTCAAAGTGTGAAAACAAACTGAATGAGCTTTGAACGAAACAAGAACAAAAATAATACTGAATCCAACTTAGAAAACAAACAAAAATAGGTCAAGTGACAGGACATCACCCTCCACAATTTTGGATTCGCGCCTTGATCATGGGTGAGTAGGCTGTTCTCTTGTTTTCCGAGGCCCTATGCCAGTCAAGCAGTTTCCATCAGTTCCACCTCTGGAATGTATTTCTCTTGTTTGCTGCTTTCTGTTTGTCACTGCACCCCACTATCCCTATCTGGACCATTCTGCCCCCATCCTGTGTCATCTTTCCACTGGGGAGAAGGCTGGTGTACAGGTGAGAACTTCAGCTTTGGGGACAAACTTAGATTTGAATTTCAACTTTGCCACTTATCAGCTGAGACCGTGGGCATGCCCAACCTACCTGAGCCTGGGATTCCTCATCTGCAAAATGGAAATAATAATGCCATCTTGACAAGTTATTGAATGAAATGATACAATGCTTAAGAAAATGTCCAGTGGAGTAAACAGCATAGGGCAATCTCTCATGGTATAGGCCTGTCTATTCCCATTGTTTCTAGTCTATTCCCTCCAGTTCTTTATTTGGAAGAACACATGCCTGTCCAGGTCATTTCCTTCCCTGCCTGCTATGGCTTTTCCATAATTTATTGGATAAATTCTAAATTCCAGAATGTAGTCATATTAATTATCAGTGCTGTAACAAGAAGACTTGAAACACAGTGGCTTAAATAAGACAGAAGTTTATGTGTCACATAACATTCAGAGGGAGTAGTCCAGGGTTAGTAGGGCAACTGTACCATCCCCAGGTTTTGTTTTCTGTTTTGTTTTGCTTTGAGTTGGGGTTCTCACTCTGTTGTGCAGTGGCACAATCACAGCTCACAACAGTCTTGATCTCCTGGGCTCAGGTGATTCTTCCACCTCAGCCTCTCTAACAGATGGGACTACAGGTGTGTGTTACCATGCCTGGAAAATTTTTTAATTTTTTGTGGAAATAGGATCTTGCTGTGTTGCCCAGGCTGGTCTCAAACTCCTGGCTCAAGCGATCCTCCTGCGTTGGTCATCTCCAGGGTTGAGTGGCTACTCCTGTTGCTGTCTTCCAGTCAGTAGGAAGTGGGTAGAGTCAAAATAACTCATATCACTGTTTTTAGGGGCCCATTCTGGAAGTGACACTTATCACTTACAATCTTATTGGCTAGACCTTAGTCACAAGGCCACATTAAGCTGCCAGAAAGACTAATGGGAAATACATTCTTTAGCAAAGTGACCACATGCTCAGCTAAAACACAAGAGTTTTTTTTATTAAAGAAAGGGGTTGGTTCCAGTGAGTTGGGGTGCTCAGAGGGGTGCCAAGAGCTTAGTAGAGCGGCAGCCTCTTCACTTCTCTTGCTCCAGCCATGGGGCTCCACAGTGGGCCTCTCGCGTCCCTCCTCCTCCTCCTCTAGGTGTCACTTTGCTGGCTGCTGTGCATAGCCTCTGAGCCATGCAGTGCAGGCTTCAGGGTGGCTGAGGTGACTTTAGATGAGGAGGCACGGAGCTGGACCCAGGCCAGGCACCGAGAAAGCATTCATGGGCTACCCTGCTTAGCTCTGATAAAGATGATTTCAGCCGGGCTCGGTGGCTCAGCCTATAATCCCGTGCCTTGGGAGGCTGAGGTGAGTGAATTGCCTGAGCCCGCAGGTTCACGACCTGCCTGGGCAACTTGGTGAGACCTCATCTCTACAATAAATCGAAAAATTAGCCGGGTGTGGTAGTGTGTACTTGTAGTTCCAGCTACTTGGAAGGCTGAGGCGGAAGGATCGCCGGAGCCCAGCAGGTCGAGGCTGTGGTGGCTGGGAGTGGTCACTGCACTCCAGTCTGGACAACAGAGTGAGACTCCAACTCCAAAAAAAAAAAGATGATTTCACCGTGCTAAATAGCGGGACAGTCCAGGAAAGGAAGTCATTGAAAATCTTTGCACCCAAATGCATCTTAGGAAGACACAAGAGAGAATGAGTGGTCTCACCAATATCAGTCCCTGAGAATGGCAAGGGTCCCTTCTCCCAGAGGCAGAATCAGCTCAAATCTAATAAGGACAGGGGCACCAAGATTTTCTACAGCATCATGGGGCCTGGGACTGACAGTCCCCCTGAGGGAGTCTTTACCATAGAGAAGGGGACAGGCTGGTTGTTGTTGAATAAACCACTGGACCGGGAGAAGATTGCCAAGTATGAGCTCTTTGGTCATATTGTGTCAGAGAATGGCACCTCAGTGGCGGAGCCCACGGACGTCTTCATCATCAAGACTGACCAGAATGACTACAGGCCCAGGATGTCTTCAGAGTGTCATGGAGAGGATGCTATCAGGTATTCTGTCATGCAGGTGGCAGCCACAGATGAAGATGATGCCATTAACACCTACAATGGGATGGTTGCTTACTTCATCCATAGCCAGGAGCCAGAGGACACACATGACCTGATATTCACCTTCCACGGAGCACAGGCACCATCAGTGTCATCTCCAGGGACCTGGACCAGGAGAAAGTCCCCAAGTACATACTGACTGTCCAGGCTACAGACATGGATGGGGACAGCTCCATCACCATGGCTGTGGTAGTAGTGGAAATCCTCGATGTCAATGACAATGCCCCATTTGACCCTCAGAAGTATGAAGCTCATGTGCCTGAGAATGCAGTGGGCCACACGGTGCAGAGATTGACAGTGACCAGTCTGGATGCCTCCAACTCATCGACATGGTGTGCCACCTACTACATTGTGAGAGGTGATGACAGAGACCATTTTGCCATCACCATCAACTCCGAGAGCAACCAGGGCATCCTAATGACCCAGAAGGGCTTGGATTTTGAGGCCCCAAATCAGTACACGAGGCTCCCTTTGTGCTGAAGCTTCTCAACCTCCACAGCCACCATAGTGTTCCATGTGGAGGTTGTGAATGAGGCCCCCATGTTTGTCCCACTCTCCAAAGTCATTGAGGTCCAGGAGGGCATCTCTGTCGGGGAGCCCATTTGTGTCTACACTGCACAAGACCCTGATAAGGAGAATCAGATCAGTTACCACATCCTGACAGACTCAGCAGCATGGCTGGCAGTGGAGCCAGACAGTGGGTAGAGCATTGTTATAGGCCTCTTAACCCATGAGGATGAGCAATTTGTGAGGAGCAACATCTGTGAAGTCATGGTATTGGCCATCGACAATGGGAGCCCTCCCACCATTGGCATAGGGACTCTCCTGTTAACACCAATGTCAACACCATGACCATAGCCCAGTCCCTGAGCCCTGTCAGATCACCATCTGCAACCAAAGTCCTGTGTCCCAAGTGCTGAACATCATGGACAAGGAACTATTCCCCTATACCTCTCCTTTCCAGGCCCAGCTCATATACAACTTGGACATTCACTGAACCTCAGAGGTCAATGAGAAAGGTGACACAATGACCTTGTCACTAAAGAAGTTCCTGAAGCAAGATATATATGACACGCATCTTTCTCTGTCTGACCATGGCAACAAGGAGCAGCTGACGGTGATCAGGGCCACCATGTGTGATTGTCACCATAATATGGAGACCTGTCCTGAACGCTGGAAGAGGGGTTTCATCCTCCCTTGTCCTAAGGGCTGTCCTGGCTCTGCTGCTCCTCTTGCTGGTGCTCCTCTTGTTAGTGAGAAAGAAACAGAGGGTCAAGGAGTACCTTCTGCTCCCAGAAGATGACACCCGTGACAAAGTCTTCTACTATGGTGAAGAGGGTGGTGGTGAAGAGGACCAGGACTAAGACATCACCCAGCTCCACCGTGGCCTGGAGGCCAGGCCTGAGGTGGCTCTCTGCAATGATGTGGCACCAACCTTCATCCTCACACCCATATACCGTCCTTGACCAGCCAACCCAGATGAAATTGGCAACTTCATCATTGAGAAACTGAAGGTGGCTAACACAGACCCCATGGTCCCATCCTACAACTCCTTGCTAGTGTCAGGCAGAGGCTCTGATGCCACCTCCCTGAGCTCCCTCACCTCCTCAGTCTCCGACCAGGACCAAGATTATGATTACCTGAACAAGTGGGGCAGCCAGTTCAAGAAACTGGTGGACACGTATGGCAGTGGTGAGGATGCCAGCAGGACTGAGAACTGAACTTCAGGCCATGACAGCATCTCCAAGGATCTCGGTTCTCCCCAGTCAAGGACTTTGGAGCTTGTCAGGAAGTAGTCTTAAACTTGGAGGGAAGAGGCTGACATTGGTGGGGTTGGTTTCTGAGCCCTTCAGGATGGAGGATCATGGGCAGTTCAACTTCAGTCCTGAAACCTTTCAGCCTGGATCAGGGTCACCTCAGAGGCTAAGTTTCCAGAAACCTTCTGCCTACCTGAAGTGCCCAGTCCTATCCAGGGCCAGGACCTGCTCTGACCACCCCATGATGAGTCTCTCTGGAGTGGACGCTTCTCCTTAGAAAGAGCCTTCTTCGTGTAACATAATTTTTCATGCTATTTTCAAAACATTAGAGGTGGGTCCTCAACTGTCCCCCAAGTCCTCTGATGCACTGCCCAGAGCAGCTGGGCCCACTGGCCCTCATACATCTCTGACTTCTGGACCCCCAGCCTCCTATTCGATGGGTCACTGAGTTTTTATATTGAACATATCTAAGTTGTTCTTTATTTTTCAATTTCCCTGTTGTGTGCTGTAGATGAAGGGTGATGAGAATTGTGTAAATGTACTACAAGCTTTTTTATTAAAGGAACTTTTCCCAGAAAAGAAAAAGAACAGAGTTGTGGATATTTATAAACCGCTAATAGCCTCTGCCACAAGGGACCTAAAAGGCCATTCTCCTATTCACCACTGCACCTCTATTTAGCTTTTCTTGCCTTCTACTACCTTATGGCCTATGAACACTAGACCACTTAGAATTCTCCAAACATACCCCCTGCTTACTCACCCCAATGCCCTTGCACTTGTGTGCTCCCCATCTTTCCACCATGTGGTCTTTTCCTTACTCCCAAGGAGAAGGATCAACTTAAATAGCCCTTACTTTGTGGGGTCTTTCCTGATGCCCCCATGCCATTGGAAAACTTAGCTACTATTCTCGTCTTCCCTTGGAATTTTTATCTAACTTGATTATAGAACTTCCATTGTTTGTGAATCATCTTCTCACTAGATTGAAAGCTACTCAAGAGTTGAGGTTATATTGCATTCTTACTTTGAATCTCTAGAAATCAGTATTTGCCTGGTTCATATTTAGTCTAGATATGATGAATGGATGGGATTTCAATAAGAGTAGAAAAATCAAACCAATGACTCCACATGAACGACAAAAGTGAAGAGACTGCATACCGAGCTCTCCTGCCATTGCCTGGAGATTGGTAGATCAAGTGCATGGAGGAAGAAGTAACAGGAGAGATAATTAGAAACATTCATGGACTTATTTAGAACATCTTTTGCTCAGGAGTTTTAGACAACCAAGACATGTACTCTGTTCATTTCAGGATGGGTAACTTGAGGACCAGAAAGACAAGAAACATATTCATGGTCATCCAGGTCTTAAAAGCAAAGCTAGACTCTTGCTGAGGACTCCAAACTTCCATTGTAGAACTACTTAAGTTATACCTTGCTGCTCTAAAAAGAATTTTATATGCAATTGCAAATACTGAAATACTTAACTGCCTGAAACTGAAGCTGGGTGGATTTATTTTACAACATTTTGAAAATCTCAAGTGAGTTAGTAAGACTCTAATATTCAACCATAATTTGACACGCTACTGCCTGGAAGACAGAGTAAAAGGGAACGGACAGTGGGTGGGTATGGAACAAAATAGTAACTGTCCTGGTCCAAATGTTGTGGCAGTTTGTGGCCTAGTAAAAAATGAAATCCCTGTCACTTTTTGTTTTTACTCAGGATGATTTCCATTTATATTTTCAGACTAATTTCTAGCAAATATAAGTTTTAAGTGATGTGCTTATAAAATATGGAGAATCAGCATTGGAGACAGCATGAAACTCTCAATCCACAAAGGCAGCAAGTTGATGCACTTGGTTCTCATTGACCAGATACACAGTCATGGCTTTCTAGAAACTGTTGTTTAGCCCTGACATCCAGTGTGATCACTCTGCCTTGCTATATATAAATAATACTTTCTGATTCATGGCAACCTCTGGAAACTTTTTTTTCTTTCTTAACAGATCTTATGCTGAGTGATTTTGCACCTGTTCTCTGTGGCTCTGGGTCTCTAATTTTATCAGCAAGAACATTTTATCAGCAAGAACAGCTGATAGAGGCTTTGACAGTTGAGTGTCATCTTTATCCTTCCTTCCTCAGTCTCTGTTGCAGTTTTTGGATTTAGTTTTTTCCTGGTATGAATGTGCTATAATACCTACTCTTTCCTCCTTAGAAGTTGCTGTAAATTTAAAATGTCCTCCACATCACTAAACAAAATCAAGAACAAAATCAAGAAGACCAAGTGTGTGAACAATTATTGGAACTGAATGACTGATGCTATAAATCCCAAACTTATTCAGGACAAGAAAGTTTTAAAGAACAAAATGTATATGTATATAACATGCAGTCTATACTTCAGCACTGAACTCTTCAAGGGGAAAATGGCACCGCAGGGAAAACAGTAGTGCAAGAGGGAATGTGTAAAAGCAGTCTCAAAACTGTTCTGCTGCTGAACCTATAGAAAGGGTCTTAAGAGCCTAAGAACTGAAGTGCTCAGAAGCAGAATGACCACATGGTTTAAGTCTGAAATTATTTAATGTTGGCTATTCTCCATTCCTCCTCTTCCTTTGACCACCATGTCCATTCTTCTCTCTCCTTTGCTTTGCTGACCACTGTGGAGCCCATGACCCGGGCTTGCAGGGCTCCTGGCTTCTGGGTAGGTTCAGCCAATGGAAGACCCTGCAAGAATCCTGAGCACAGGAGGAGAGAGGGTAAGACAGACCCTTCCAGCTCCTTCCCTACACTGGGTAGTGTTTTCTGGAAGTAACTGTGCTACTGCATGACTATTCTGTCTGCCTGGTGGTCCTGCTGCTCTCCTGGGTCCTGGTGGTCTTGCTTCCTCCTCCTGTCCTCAGGCCTGGGGTGGTAACAGTTTCCTGTGGGTCCTTGCCTATTCCTTAACTCTGCCCACATCTCTCGAAACAGTCCCTTCACTTAAAGCCCGCAAGCTCTCTTATTTAGACTCTGTTTCCTGTTAAAGCAGTTAGTAGATATTCTAAATAAATATTTGTGGTGGTCAAGGTATTTTTTGATGGAGTAAGATCACGGTTTTCAAATGTTGTTGGTGGGCTGGTTGGAGATGACCATGATGAAGTTTTCACTGGTTCAGTGCGAAATGAAATATTTAAAAGGTCAATATAGATTTTCATAGAGTTGAACTTGTACTACATTTTTTTGTTATACATCTTCTTCCTACTTTTTTGAGGTCAAAATGATCCTTCTTTTACGATATAAATGTATATGTTTAAAAAATGTTCTTACTTGGCAAAGTAGAAAGCTACCACCAGTGAGTGCCCTGAATTTATTTGAAAATGTGCTAGTCCGTAAAATCAGAACATTGCGGGACCACTCGATTCTACGTTTATGAATCAATACCCCCAGAAAGACATTTACAGAGAGTGCCAATTCTGCAGTATTTCATGAATAGAATTACCTGGGGAGGTTCACGTAAGAACACTCTGCCCCAGATGTCACAATTCTAATGCTTCTCTGGGATGTGAGGCTGCTGCATCGTAGTTTAGTGTTTTTCTCATGAAAGGCTGGGACTGAGATTTGAGATTTCCAAAGAAGAGTCCTGCAAAGTAGTGCTTGCATTTGAATTTCCCTCAAGCCTGAGGGTAGGGACATGGGGTGGAATCACTCTTGTTATTTTTCCAGGAGAGTGAGTCTCTGATGCCTTAGGAAGTAGGCTGCTCTAGTTTGACCCCCTGGGATCCAGTAACTACCCAGTCACCTGAAGGTAATTTCTTCATATTATCAGAGTTGACAAGAATTGTTGTCCTCAATTAAAGGGTTCTAATTCATTATTGAAATAAATCTTAACTTTAACTCATCAGCTTGATTGACTGTTCTTTTTCAAACTTTAACGTAGCTGCTTTTTTTCTACCCATTTGATTGCATTTTGGGGTCAGCTGTCATTT
>NW_007246133.1:543933-590546 GCF_000164805.1 Carlito syrichta | reverse complement strand
CCGGCTGATTTTTTGATTTATTGTAGAGATGAGGTCTCGCTGCCCAGGTGGGTCTCGAACGCGTGGACTCAGGCAATCCACTCACCTCAGCAGCCCAAAGGCGCGGGATTACAGGCTGAGCCACCGAGCCCGGCTTGATCAACAATTTTATGAAGGTTATCTCTGGCTGGGCGTGATGGCTCATGCCTATAATCCCAGCACTTTGGGATGCCCAGGTGAGAGGATTGCCTGAGCCCACAGGGTCAAGAACAGCCTGGACATCCTGGTGAGACCTCATCTCTACAATAGACTAAAAATTAGCCAGGCGCAGGTGTGGTGGCGCATACCTGTAGTTCCAGCTACTTGGAAGGTTGAGGCAGAGGGATCACCTGAGCACAGCAGGTCAGTTTTGCAGTGGCCGTGAGCCTGTCACTGCATTCCAATCTGGGCAACAGAGGGAGACAACTCAAAAAAAAAAAAAAAAAGATTATCTCCAAAATCATCACTTCTATTGTATCAAAAGGAACATACTTTGCAATATTTTTCTAAATTTTAATAATTTTTGGAAAAAAGGTGGAAAAAACAGTTATAAAATACAGCACGAATGAAATATGGATTAGGTGAATAATATTGCATTAGCTTTACAGAAGTCACATGAAAGGTAATTGGCTACCTATGATTATCAAGAAGTTTTGAAATGTAATAAAAAATGCAAGTGTTTTGTGGAAAATTCAAAATAAACAAAATAATCAGGACATAGAATCAATGGAGTTACATATATGATGTGTATATATTTGCATAGATGTATATATATGGTTAGCTTTGCTTTTAGTTTAGTGGTAAAAGAATATAATTTTTTCCATACTTGGACCATTTCTGCTAGTACTTCTGTTTTATTTTTTTCATTGTTATAAAATATTTAAGACGAAAGATGATCCAGAACTATTTATATAGATAAAATATGGTAAACAATGAATCAAATTGCTATTGAAGTAGGACTGAAAAGGATGCTTTTTTGAATAATCAGGCTATTCCACTTAATCAAAGCATGCTTAATTAGGGAGCCCTCTTAATTGGGACTTTCCCATCTTATCAAATCGAGCCTAATAACACTCAACTGTAAAGACAGGTGCTTAATTGGGATAGTAATTCTAGATAATTGGGGGTGCCGGCGGGAGATCAGGAGTAGTTTACATCAATCTGATTTCAAGATATTATGCCTTGGTAGGTGTCTCCTGCTGTGCTTGTTTATTTGCTCTCCAAGAATGACCTCTCTACTAAAGAACAAATGTCCTTTTAGCAATGACTGCTGGAATTTTCAGTTTCTATCTCAGTTCTTAATCACATAATTCTTAAATTTTATTTTATTATAAAATAACTGGACATTATTTTAAATAGGATGAATGTATTGTTACTTAGCCTTTCCAATTGAATGTTAAAGCAAATAATTAACACATGAAAATATATGGCATCAAATATTACAGACTAAATATGCTCTAAGGTGCTAAAACATAAAGAATAATAATTAACACCTCTGAATATCTAAAATATAATAATGCATAATGTGTAAATAAATTACTTAATTTGATTTTTTTATTTACCATTTAGAAAGTCTAATTCCTACTATAATTGCTAATAATCTGATATCTGTGAATGCAAGTCTTATGCTCCCAAGGTAACAGATCCTCAAAGAATTTGACTAAATTTGAAAAGATATACCTTATTTAATAATTTGTATCTAACTAATTTAAATTATTAGAGAAATGCACTTAAAGATTTTCATTTTTTTCTATTCAGGAAGAAAACTTGCAAGCTCCTAGGATGAGATAGAATTTATAAACTTCCAACTAACTGTATTTCTTTAACTATTTGGAATATAGTTTTTAGTAAGAAAAATGTTGACATTTCTCCTTTAAGTCAGGACACATAATATTTTACAAATAAATTTGAATGTTCTTAAGAGCCATAGAAAAGTTATACTAATTTATTATAGACAAAAATTCTATATAATTTAACCTTTTGAGATTTTGTAGCTAAATCTAATAGACAGTGTTTAGTGATTTTAATAACTTTCCAAAGGAAAGTTTCAGATATAGCCCACTTTTCTAAGAATAAACTGTAATTTGAACATATGCATCTTATATTTTATTTTGTTAAAAGTCATTTAAGAATTAAACAGTCTAAAAGGGAACAATTATCTCATAAATTTTTTTTTTAAGATGTGGGGTACAATTCATATCTCATGAACTTAACCTAACTTTTACATTTAAATTTTATTTCAGTTTTATTGTTGATGGGATTTTTTTAAATTTCAAAAGTAAAGGTGTACTTCCCGTGAAAATGAAATAGGCAGAAACTTCAATTACTGGTAAAGATGTAAGGTGATATGATCCTCAATGGTTGCTGATAGGAATGCAAAATGGTGTAAGTCACTTACGAAGACAGTTTGGTATTTTCTTAGAAAGCTAAGCATATCTTACCATAAGATTCATCTATCATACTCATAGGTACAAATGCTATTTAATTTGAAAATCAAATGTCGCCAGGCTCAGTGGCTCAGCCCGTAATCCCGCACCTTTGGGAGGCTGAGGTGAGTGGATTGCCTGAGCCCATGGGTTCAAGACCCACCTGGGCAGGCGAGACCTCATTTCTACAATAAATCAAAAAATTAGCCAGGCATGGTAGCGTGGGCCTGTGGTTCCAGCTACTTGGAAGGCTGAGGCGGAAGGATCGCCGGAGCCCAGCAGGTTGAGGCTCCGGTGGCCAGGAGCGGCCATTGCACTCCAGTCTGGGTGACAGAGCTAGACTCCAACTCAAAAAAAAAGAAAGAAAATCAAATGTCCATAGCAGCTTTATTTGTAGGTGAAAAAAATAGAAGCAGTCAAAATGTCCTATAATGGATGAATGAGTAAACAATCTGTTTACATCTATCTATACAATCAAATTTTATTTAGTGATAAAATGAGCAATCAAGCCATAAAAAACACGGAGTAACATTAAATGCACTATGTTAAGTGGAGGAAGTCAATCTGGAAAAGATACACACCATAGTATTCCAACTGTATGACATTCTGAAAAAGGTAAAATAATAGGGGCGGTAAAATAAAAATTGTTGACTCAATTTTTAAAAGAGAAAGAAGAGATTTTAAAAGGAAGACTAGGAATGAATAGCTAGAACACAAGGAAGTTTTAGTGTGGAAAACTATTCTATATTATATTCTAATGGTAGATTAATGACATTCTACATTTGCCAAGACTCAAAGAAACTGTAGAAAAAAAATAGTGAGCCTTAATGTAAAATATTGACTTTATTAATGCATTAATATGGATTCAGAAATCATAACAAAATGACAAGAACTGGAACTCTACCTAGGAAACAAAAGTGGATGATTGAGCCAATGACACTTTAAGAGAGCCCTCTCCCAGATGACCAAAGTCATCAGTTCTAGGTGGCAGAGATCCTGAGCAGGACACAGGACTTTGAGCAACCATAGCCCATGTGGAACAGGAAAAAGACCTGCTCTAGGGCAACTGCCATAAGTGCAGCTTTCTGTTGGACTGGTGACTCATGTGGGGAAAGAGGGCCTGCCTATAGAATGAACCCAGTAAAGCTGCCATGAGTGTAGCTTTCTGATGGACTGGTGACTCACGAGTGGGTACAGCCTGTCTGCTGAGTGAACCCAGCAGATGCACAATGCCAGTGACTGGTGACCATTCCCTCAACCAGACTGGGAAGAATCGCCTCAAACCCTGCATCCCAATAGGGCAGTGCCTGCCACCTGCTCAAAAGCAGAAAATTCATTCTATTTCAAGAAAAGAGTGCAAACCTGAATAGGGAAGGAAGATATGATAGACACCTGAGGTCTTTCTCAGTTGTAAGTCACCTAGGCTGTAGACCACAGTCAACTGACAGAAGACTCATCTCCACCCCACCCCCCACTTGTACTAGCAATGGGGCTGAAAGCTGGTCTGACAAGTTTAGCACTGGGAGAGAAGCTCTGCAATGACAGAATCCTGCCACAGATGAAGCAAAGAGCAGATGGGAATGCCCCTCACTATCTCACTGAATGACACACATTAAACCACAGAACTCTAGAATGACTCTAGAATGGAAGGTAATTAAATACCTACATAGCTTTAAATCAAAAGAGAAAATATAGAGAGCAAAGAGAGACCTGTCACAAATGAGAACAAAAAAAATCAATGAAAAAATTAGTAGGCAACCCCACTAATGTCCTAAAGAGATAGTGACTGAAAAAGCACCTGACAGGGCACAAACAATGGACTCCCAGAATGACCTGCCCCAGATGACAGCTACAGAAGTCAGAGGATGATTAGCAAAAGTGAACAGGCACCAAGAGAAACTAGAGGCAATACTCACTAAAGTTGCACAGGAAGTGAAAGCAGAAATGACCAATTAAAAAAAACAAAACAAAACAAAACAAATACTCTGAAATAATGAAAACCAAAAACTTTGTAGTGTAAATCAAGAAAATACTAATGAGCATAGGTGATAGGGTCAGCCAGGCAGAGGAAAGAATCTCAGTGCTTAAAAACCAAAATATGAAATTAGCCCAGTCTGTCAAAACCATAGAAAAAAAGTTTTAAAAAATTGAGTAAAGACTCCAGTGGATGTGGGACTATGTCAAGAAGTCAAATCTATGCTTGATTGGTATACCTGAAGCAGAAAGGGAAACAGAAAACAAGCATTCTATGAGGTCATACAAGAAAACTCACATCTAGCCAGAGAAATGACCAACCAAGCACAAGAGATTCAGAGAACCTCCACAAAGTGTCTTATGAGAAGCCCATCCACAAAGCACATAGTAATCCACTTCCACAAAATAAGTAATCCACTTCCACAAAATAAGAAAACATCCTAAATGCAACAAGAGAGAAAGGTCGGATAACCCTTCACATAAAGCTTATCAGAATCACTCCAGACTTATCTTCAGAAACACTATAAGCCAAAGGGAACTAGAATTCAATTTTTAATGTTTTTAAAGATAAGCAATTCCAGCCAAGATTTTCCGACCCTGCCAAGTTAAGCTTCATCGGTGATGGGGAATTGAAATCATTCCCAGACATCCAATCCCTAAGAGAACAGGCCATCTCAAGATCAGCCCTTCAGGAGATGCTTTAAAAGGTCTTGAGCTGGGTTCGGTGGCTCAGCCTGTAATCCCGGGCCCTTGGGAGGCTGAGGTGAGTGGATTGCCTGAGCCCGCGGGTTCGAGACCCGCCTGGGCAACTTGGCGAGACTTCATCTCTACAATAAATAAAAAATCAGCCGGGCGTGGTAGCGCGTGCCTGTAATTCTGGCTACTTGAAGGCTGAGGTGGAAGGATTGCTGGAGCCCAGCAGGTGGAGGCTGTGGTTGCTGGGAGTGGCCACTGTACTCTAGTCTGGATGACAGAGTGAGACTCCCACTCAAAAAACAAAACAAAACAAAAGGTTTTGAACAGGGACAAAAAAAAAGGTCATACCTGTACAGGCAAGCACAGAGTTAACAAAGCATACAGAACATTCCAAAAAAAAAAAGAAAGAAAGAAAGAAAAGAAAATACATACATATATAAATAAAAAATTAAAAAGAAAACAAAACAAACACCTAAGAATTCTATGAAAGGGATAAACTCATTTGTAATCAATCTGAACTTGAATGAACTAAATGTACCACTATATAGACTTATGATAAACTGAATAAAGAATCATGATCCAACATTCTGCTGTCTTCAGCAAACCCATCTCACTGCAAAGGACACTCACAGGCTCAGTGTTTGAGGCTGGAAAAGTATCTTTCAGGTGAACAGAAAATAGAAGAGTGAAAGTGCAGTCATTCTAACATCAGACAAAGCAGTCTTCAAACCACCAAAATTTGAAAAGGACATGGAAAACCCAACCCACTAACAGGAAATATTCATCCTAAACATGTATGCATCCCCACAGAGGAGCACTAGGTTTTATAAAACAACTACTACAAAAGCTTCAAAAGAAGACATTGACTTGCACACAATCATAGTTGGAGACCTTAATACCCCACTAACAGCTTTAGATAGATCATTAGGCAAAAAAATCAATATGGAGATCTGGAACCTCAACTTGATGCTAGGTTAAATGAATGTAATAGACATCTACTGAACACTTTACCAACCAAGGAAAATCCCAGACTAGATGACTTGCCAGGTAAATTCTACAAGACATGCAAGGAGGAGCTGATACCAATCTTATTGAAAGTATCCCAAGTAATAAAAAAGGTGGAATACTCATTTTATGATGCCAACATCATACTGATACCCAAACCTGACTGAGACCCAACAAGAAAAGTAAATTGCAGGCTAATCTCCTTGATGAACATAGACACAGCTATTCTACAAAAGATTCTAAAAATCAAATGCAACAGCATATTTCATGAATCATCCACCAAGCCCAGGTAAGCTTCATTCCTGTAATTCAGGGCAGGTTCAACTTGTGAACCACATGATTCACAAGACCGTAAATGTAATTCAGCACATCAACAGAAGTAAAATCAAGAACCACATGATTTTATCATTAGATGCAGAGAAAGCATTCAACAAAATTTAGCATCCCTTCTTGATAAAAATCCTTGAGCTCCTAGGCATGTAAGAAACATTCACCAAAACAGTAAGAGCTATCTATAATAAACCCACAACCAACATTTTGTCCAATTAGCAGAAATTTGAAGTATTTCCAGTAAGAACAGAAATAAGACAAGAATGCCCACACTCTCACCCCTCCTGTTCAACATAGTGCTGGAAGTCCTAGACAAAGCAATCAGGCAAGAGAAGAAAACCAGGGTTATCCAAATAGGAAAAGAGAAAGTTAAGTTATCCCCCTTTGTGGACAATATGATTTTATATCTTGAAAACTCTAGGGAGTCTGTCAAAAGCCTCTTGGCACTGATAATTGACTTTAGTAAAGTCTTGAGATACAAAATCAATGTACCAAAGACAGTTGCATTTCTGTATAACAGCAACAAGAAGAATGAGCACCAAATAGAAAGCACGATCTTATACACACACACACACACACACACACACACACACACACACACACACACACTGAAATACCTTGGCATCCATCTAACCAGAGAGGTGAAAGATGTTTACCACAGTAACTACAAAACATTGCTCAAAAAATAAGGATGGCAGCCGGCTCGGTGGCTCAGCCTATAATCTCGTGCCTTGGGAGGCTGAGGTGAGTGGATTACCTGAGCCCACGGGTTCGAGATCCACCTGGGCAGCAAGACCTCATCTCTACAATAAATCAAAAAATCAGCCGGGCGTGGTAGTGCACACCTGTAATTCCGGATACTCGGAAGGCTGAGGCGGAAGGATCGCCGGAGCCCAGCAGGTCAAGGCTGCCATGGCTGAGAGCTGCCACTGCACTCTAGTCTGGGTGATAAAGTGAGACTCCAACTCAAAAAAAAAAAAGGGGATGACACAAACAAACGGAAAAACATTCCATGATTATGGGTTGAAAAAATCAATATTGTCAAGGTGTCCATCCTACCCAAGGTGATCTACAGATTCAATACAATAGCCATCAAGTTACTCACATAGTTTTTCTCAGACCTGGAAACAACAATACAGAAATTCATATGGAAATTTAAAAAGATCATGAATAGCCAAAAGAATCCTCAGCAAGAGGGACAAAGTTGGAAGTTTCACAATTTCATACTTTAGACTTTACTACATAGCTACAGCAGGCAAAAAACAAAAAAACCTAGTATGTTACAAGGATAGGAAGATAGAGCAATGGATCAGGAAAGAAATTCTGGAAGCAAAAACCCAATCTCTCTACCAACTCATCTTTGACAAAGCCACCAATAACAACCACTGGGGAAAGGAGACCATATTTAGCAAATAGTACTTAGAAAAGTGACTAACAACATGAGAAGAATGCAACTGGACCCCCATCTACCATATATACAAAAATCAACACAGAAAGGATTAAAGACCTAAATGTAAAATCTCAGACTATAAGCATTCTAGAAGAAAACACAGAAAACACCCTTATGCACGTTGGAATAAGCAACAAATTATTGACCAAATCCCCAAAAGCTAAGACAGATAAGTGAGAAATCATCAAACTGAAAAACTATTGCATAGCAAAAGAAACCATCAAGAGAGTGGGGAGACAACCCACAGAATGGGGGAAAAATTGCTAATTATGTATCTGACAGAAGCTTAACATCCAGGATCTACAAACAACTCAAATGAAATGAAAGGCTAAAAACAAACAACCCTATTAAAAAGTGAGCAAAGGACATAAATAGACTCTCTTTTTTTAAAAAAGGCATACAAGCAGCTAACAGATACATGAAAAAATGTTCAGTCTCACTAATTATCAGAAAAAATGCAAATCAAAACTTCAATGAGATACCGTCTAACTGGTAAGGATATACATCAATAACAAATACATAAATTAAAAACAGATGCTTATGCAAGTGCAAAGAAAAGAGAATGTTTATACACTGTTGGTGGGAGTGCAAGCTAGTTCAACCTCTATGAAAAGCAGTGGCAATTCCTATAAAAACTAAAAATTGACCTTCCATATAATCCAGCAATCTTTCTCCTGGGAATATATGTGGAAGAACCTAAATTCTTATACAAAAAAACACTTGTATATGCATATGTATTGACGCACTACTCACAATAGAAAAACATGGACCAACCCCGTTGACCATTGAAAGTATACTGGATAAAGAAAATGTGGTACATATACTCAGTGAAATATTATGAAGTCATAAAGAAAAGCAAATTCATGGACTTCACAGTAAATTGTAAAGAACTAGAGACCATCATACTTAGTAATCTATCACAGAAACAAAGAACTGAGTATCACATGTTTTCACTCATAAGTGGGAGGGACCTGAACATTAATAACTAGCACAAATGAGAAATTGGCAGTCACAGGGAACTGCCACAGAAGGGGTAGTGGTGGGAGTATGTAACAACACAAAGTTTACCTGGTAATATACCAGGAGAAATGAGGATAAGTTGGGGGCCCAAACTTCACCTGCATGCAGATAGTTTACTTTACTCATATCCTATATCTCTATAATAAATTAAACTTTAATTAAAAAAATAAAGAAATTATTACAAATGCACCACACTAATGTGGTATATTACTAATAGGAGAAACTGTATTGGGGGAGGTTACATTGGAGTTCTCTGTATATCTGTTCAATTTTTCTGTAAACCTGAGGCTATTCAAAAAATAGAGTATATTATTTAAATAAAAATTAATAGATCTTTTCAAAGGAAAAGATAAGATGTGTCAAATAAAAATAAGATTGTTTCTTTCAGCTATGTAGAATTGTGTGTGCATGATACACACAGGATTTATAAATTGTAATCATATCATATTTTTGTATAAGCATTATGCTATTTCGTGTTTTTATGTTATTTTAAAGTAGATTTTTCACAAAGTCTAAATTGAGCCATACTTGCGTTAATTTATTTCTTTACATGAGTTTTTACATATTTTGTTACATTCTAGCAATTTATATGCCTTGACTTCCTTATATTTATTCCCAACTTCATTTTAATCTCCCCTTCTTTGTTGCTGTATCTGGATACCAAAAAAGTTACATATACTGTATTATTTGATTACCTTCATCATAATGTCTTCAGTTTTGCCAGTATACTGCAATCACTTTAAAACTTAGTATACTCAATACATTTATAATATAGAGAAAACAAACAATGCTATGAAAACACAGTTTGATAGGTTAAATTCCAACTAAAAATATATATATGATAAATGAGCACTTTATTTTGATGGCAAAATGATTTAAAGCTCTTTATTTATAATCTATGTCAATACTTTTTTAAAAATTGGAGATTAACAAGACTCTGTTTTAAAAATAGATTTTATAAATTATAATTTTGCCTTTTCTGATCAGAAAATCACAGCATAAAGTTAATAAAGAATTTTCTTCATGGCCTACATGTTTAGTTTTAAATTTAACCTAAGATAACTAAATAGTAAAATTATTAACCAAGATTTTTTGAAAGACTCAAAATATTATGAATGCACTATGAGTAAGTATTAAACACAAACATATGGCTAAATGAAACTTGAAAGCATTCAAAGTAATCATATTTTTGAAGCGTGTAGTGTAACATATGGTTGTTAAACTTAAAACTTTATTTTTATTATTTATTTATTTTTGAATAAGAATCTCACTTTGTTGTTCAGGCTTAAGTTCAGTGGCATGACTATGACTCGGTGCAGACTTGAACTCCTTGACTGAAGGGATCTTCCTTCCTCGACCTCCCAAGTTGCAATTGCCAACTCCTGTAAGCTCAGTGCTTTGGGAAAGCAAAGCAAGAGGATTGCTTGGACCCAAGAATTTGAGATCAGCCAAATCAACATACCAAGACCTTGTCTTTACAAAAGTAAAGACAGAAAAATGTAAGCCAAACATGGTGGCATGAGCTTGCAGTCCTAGTTACCTCTTGAGGCTAAGACAAAAGGGTTGCCTGAGCTCAGGAAATCAAGACTGAGATGCTCTAGCCTGGGCAGCAGAATGAGACTCTGATTCAAAAGAAAGAAAGAAAGATACAATGAAATAAACAAACAAAAACTTTAGATGAATTAAATTTAGAAGAATTTATTTGAGAAAGGAACAATTTAAAAATGAAGCAGCACTCAGAATCTGGAGCAGTCCAGAGAGCTTCACCTAGCAACTTCGATAGGCAGTATTTATATACAGAAAAAAGAAGTGACAAACAGAAACAGCACCGTTGGCTGCTGGACATTTGTCTTATTTAGGAGTAATACGATAAGGCATATGTCTTAACAAAAACATGGTCTGTTCATTTGGCAGCTGTGACTGACTAACTCACAATGCTATGATGGACCAAGGCTCATCTATATGTTTTAAGAATATACTACTAAATTAGGTCTCTGGTTAGCTACCTACAGTTAAGTTGAAGTTCTCTACACAGGAGCTTAAAGTACTAGGGCAGCATCGGGCCAAATTTAGTCTAATTTAATTATCATAATATTATAAGAAAAGGATTGGCAGTAGTGGGAAACTGTTGGGGGGCAGGGGTGGGGACAAGTGATCATCAACAAGGATACTGGCATAATGAACATTTGGAAACCTAACCCTGAATTGTACCCTACATTTTTTTTTTTGTCCAAAAGCAATTTTTATTTTATGCATTAGTTTCTTTAATGAAATTAAATTAAGACAAGTTTGGATAAATTGATATATTTCATGTATCCTAATGAAATTATATTTTGAGCATGGTACTAGTAATACAGTGTTTAGCACAGTAGTGGGCACATAAACTGCACCCTACATCTTTAAAATTAAAAATTTTTTTTTTTTTTTGAGTTGGAGTCTCACTCTGTCACAGACTGGAGTGCAGTGGCCGCTCCGGCCACTGAAGCCTCGACCTGCTGAGCTCCGGCGATCCTTCTTCCTCAGCCTTCCAAGTAGCTGGAACTACAGGCGCGTGCTACCACGCTCGGCTAATTTTTGATTTATTGTAGAGATGAGGTCTCGCCAAGTTGCCCAGGCGGGTCTCGAACCCGCGGGCCCAGGCAATCCACTCACCTCGGCCTCCTAAAGTGCTAGGATTACAGGCTAAGCCACCGAGCCCAGCCAAAAAAGATTTTTTTAAAATAGAACCTATTTAAAAAAAAAAAAAAAAAGCACAATCTCCCCTTTTAGGTCAACCTCTCAATTTTGTGAGATTGACCAACATCTTGGGCATTGACACTACTCTCTCTGTCACCTCCACCATAATGAACATTCTTAGTCTCCATATGGCATTCACAATTCACATCAGGTCAGTTGATTATGTTGTCTTTATGTCTTCATTATCCTAACTGTAGTGGAACCATTTGACATATAATGGATGGCTACAGAAGAGCATTAAAGATTTTTGAGAGAATACAGTATGCCAGAAAGACAAATGTCATGTCTATCAGGAGGATCATACTAGAATACTGAAGTATATCTTTAATAGAAAGCTACCACAAATTAAGTCCATCAAAATCAAATATATCAAAAATGAGACAAAAGATGAATCTACTTGTTTTAACCATAATAGGTTGTTTGTCCATTTCTTACAACTTAGTTTTTCCATAGTAGACGTATTTATCCAAGTGCAGCAGGTGATGTTAGCTATTGCACATATTTCCCCTGTTCAGCCAACAGATAGTTCAAAGCCATTATGAAATTTAAAATAAGTTTATCAAGCTAATTTAAAGATGTACAGCCTTTGTACAGGTAAAGTAGCTAATGCTTGAAACATAACTAATCATTGCCTCATTTACATTTATTTTAAGCCAGATAAGGCTACCAAAAAGAAGCCCATTTAGAGATGTATACCTACTGACAAATTCCTCTTGATTCCATAGTATACATAAAGAGATGTTCTGTTTTCAGTTTGTTTTGGAATGAAGGTGGTACCTTTACTATAAAAATCTGCCAAAGCATTGTTTTTGTATTTAATTAATTCTTGATCTGTTTGACATTGGGTTAGCTGTTTTATTAGAGTTCTGCAAATTCTTACCCAGTCCAATGGCATAATCTTAAATTTATCAGAAACCTGTATTTTCAAGTCATTTTCATGAATTTTCTTGAATTTAAAACATGAAGCCAACACTGCTACCCATCAAAACTGGACTAGCTAAAAAAATATAGTACATATACACGATGGAATATTATGCAGCCATAAAAAAGGACAAAATTATGAACGTCACAGCAGCTTGGATGGTTTTAGAGTCCATCATGCTCGGTGATCTATCACAGAAACAGAAAAACGGAGTACCACATGTTCTCACTCATAAGCAGACCCTGAACATTTATCATAATACCATAAGAAAGGGATTGGCAGTAGTGGGAAACTGCCAGGGGAGGGGCAGCACACAACATCAGTAAAGTTACTGATCTCAAAACAGGCAAAGTAGGGACCAAAGGGAGGCCCAAACTTTTTTTTTTTAGATTAGAAAATATAGTTTATTTAGAAAGTAAATGTGAGTGAGAGAAGGGGAGAGAGAGAGAGAGAAGATTCACATTCCCAAGGCAGGTAAGGGAGGAGGTTCAAACTTTACCTGTAAAATGACCACTTGTAAACCTAATCTTGAATTGTACCCCACATCTTTAAAATATAATAAAATAAAATATAAGAAAAGAAAAAATGATTTACAAAAAACAAAGTACTGTAGGTTTAAATTAAATTAAAGTGGTTATGTTTAAAGATTTCATAGGTGTTCATTACAATAATGATACAATTGGAAATAAAATTTGGTTATTTCTGCTAAAAACATTTGAAGATAAAAGCTAAAATTATGACCAATAACTTCATACCAGAACTATCAGATTGCTAGGAATTTTATATACTTGTTGGGAAACATATTAATAACATATTCATACAAATATAACTCAAAAATATTTATCAACACTTACTGTTTCACAATGGTTTTCATATAATTTAATACATTGCATGAACCCAATTAGTTTAATATTTTCTCTTTGTATAAAAAATAATGTCCCTTTGAGTTAGTCCAAGAGCCCATTTAGAAAACCTCAGACTTAATTTGAGGCACACAAAAATTTTTGATCTAAAATTTGAGTATGAGAAGATAGTAAAAAGTATCAAAAGTTTAAAACACTTGATTAAAGTCAAATCATAGAAAACTGTAAATGCAATAGACATTGAATTAACCACAGTGATAATTTTAAAAATGAAAAAACAAATACAGGAAGTCACATAATTTTAGGGAGAAAAGAGTCTTAGCTCTTTAATATAAGGAGTCAATTTTCATGAGCAATAAAGATATAATAAAGACAGCATGATGCATAGAAAACTATCTTGGCAAAGGAGGAGTTCTGTTTCCTATGCCAATTACTTAACAGGTGAATAAAACTTAACTCTTTTTTAAATTAAAACCAAAATAGCACTCCAGTAAATTCTTGTTGATTTAACGGAGAGGATCAATTTTATATTTGCATCAGTGAAATTTTGATATTATTATTCAATTAAAAACTCATAATTTTGAAATTAATACTCAATTTGAAAAACTCATATAACAATTTTCTTTTAGTCTTAGCCACTGGATTACAAGGATTTTTTTTATTTTTTATTTTTCTCACAGGATTCATCTTTCACAAAACTTTTGAAACCTTCTATATCTCCTTAGTTATTTGTCCTATACTTTTCCCTGTCTCATTTTGTAAAAGTTAGACATTTTACTTTAGGACAAAAAATACACCTTTTTTTGCTTAATGAAACACAATTTAATGTAAGCTTCACTTACTATAAACATAGAATACTTTTATGGCATAAGGGGTTGTGTCATTATTTCTAGTTTTATTTACCATATATTAAAATTGTAATTTTTAATCTTAGCAATGGTGAATCAGCATTCTGTAGACTGATACCATTTCATAATTTTTAGAAATAGATTATTCCTCAAAGTATGATTTTTTAAAGTTTATTAAAGGACCAAAATATATTAGTTTTCCTATACCATATTAAAAAAAATGTCAAAATTATAGAAACTTAAATTTATGAAGAGGACCCCCAAAAATCCAGAGTGTATTTATAAAAAATTGTGTATTATTTATTCTTAAATGTCTAAACTTTAGTCATCTTGAAAGTATTCTGCTTAAAGTACTCTATCTTCAAAGTACTCTATCTTCAAAGTACTCTACCTCAAAGTAATCTGATTAGTTATCTATTTGATGTAACATCCTTATCAATTTGCTTTTTCCACTGTTTAAAACAGGTTTCAAATTTGTCCATTTTGGTGACTTTTAGTGCTTCTGCCACTTTTTGTTTCACCTCTTCTACATTGGCAAACATTGACCTTGGAGGATTTTTTTTTAATCTGGGGAAACAAACAAAAAAAAATTGCTTGGGATGAGATCAGGTGAATATGGAGGGTAGGGCATGGGGATCATGCCATTTTTGGTCAAAAACTAATGACCACTCAGTGCAATGTGGGAAGGTGCACCCATAAAGCACCCATCATGAAATGGGCATACATGTTGAAAATCTCCAAAATCTCCAAAAATAATTCTACTAAAGCTGAATGCAGCCTCTTACAAAAACCTTAGCTGGTACACTCATGCTGATGGGTTCCTAGGACACTTATCTAGCAGGGGAAGTTTGTACTCCAAGGGGGCCACTCTCCAAAAGATAATTCCTGTTTTTTCTGCCCACCCTTGTATGTTTAGTAATTAATGTTTTATTATCTTATTTTATTTGAAAATAATCTAAATACTAAGTAAAGTCATCATGTAACTTAACTTTACAAAACCGCAACTATGTAAGTTACTAAGATATTTGGAGAGCTATTTTTAGGTAGACATATTGTAACACAAATCCAGTTACCCATCATAAATCTATTTTTCTGGTAATGATTTGTACTGTAGGCATATGTTAGTCAGTAATTACAAAAGCAATAATTTAAGGAGTTATGTATATGATTTATTTTTCTTGTTTTCTTTCTGGGCTTGGTAGACGATTTAATGGACACTACATTTTAACTTGAACATTTGATCTTAGGTACAACTTATAGTTTAATGATCTCAAATGTTTAATAGAAATATAAATTGTGGATCACATATGTTTAATTCTGTCAACTCTGAAAACATGCTTGTAATTATACCAATAATATTATTATTTTCCACATATTACTCAAGACGCAGAAACTTGAAAAGAAATTGAGTTAGCTTTTATTTTTCCTAGAGAATACTTAATTTATATAAACACTTATTTTTCTTAAAGCCAAAAAGTAATTTTACAATTTAATCAGGCAATATAAAAAATTAAAATATTATGTTATACACACAAACATACATAAACATTTAAACAAAAAAACGAATCTTACAACTTCCATTTAGAATATGAAATTAGCCATGTTCCAGATACCAAAATACAAAACTCAGTAACTGATCAAAGAATAGCTGTATCTAAACTGGTATTTTTAAGGTTAGGGTAGGAAGTCAATAGAACTGTTATAGCCAGATAGCAAGAAAGGAGATGTCAACATGCAGAGAAGGTCGAATTGTGAGTCCTTTATTTAGGCCAGTGACCAAGAGAGGCTATTTCCATTAGAGCTTGCAGCTCCAAACACAGTGAGCACAGGGTATATAAAGGCAAAAATTGCATAAGCTGTACAGTTTGATTTAGATTGGACAGTTAGATTAGATACAGAATTTGCAACAAGGGAGTTTCCAAGCACCAAGGGGAACAGAAATGTGGGTGTGCAGTGTGATTATGGGAAGGTCACATAAAGGGGTCATTTCTGGGTTAAGATGGAAGATCCATTACAAAATGGAGTTATTTATGTCAAGCAAGATATTACAGGCTATTATAGGTTTTGCAGATAGACATTCCATTCCCCCCTTTTAGTTTTTCACGAGTCAATGCGTTGACTTATCTGTCATAAGTATATTGTTATACTGGGGTCTCATATACATAAGTTTTACAGAACTGATTCACTGCTTGATAAGATGAATAATCCAATTTATTATGCAAGGACCTATGAGCAAACCAAGGAAGAGAAGTACAAGGGGCCAATAAGACCAATAACAAGAGTTGTTAGCCATGGGTTCCAGGGATTGGAACCAGGATTTAGTTTGTTCCCTTTCTTTTTGTTGTTTGTCCAAATTTTCTTGGACCCTCTGGAGGGTGTTTTTAATAACCCCTGATTTGTTGGCATAAAAGCAACAAGCTTCTCTGGGGGCTACACAGAACCCTCCTTGGGATAGAAAAGTAAGCCCAGGTCTTTACTATTTTGGAGGACAACTTCAGCTAGGGATTCTACCTGCTCGTGGAGTTGGTCCATGGCAAATTGTAGGATACCTAAGTCAGCATCAATTTCTTGGGCAAGGTTAGATAGACCCAGTTCTCCATGAACCAGAGCAGAGGTGCCAATTGCAGCCATTCCTGCTACACTTAGCCCAACTAAGGCAGGTACTAACAAGGGAACAGTGCATTTTGAGTATGCAATTGGAAGACCAGGGAGATTGAGTAGAAGAGCTCCCTCAGGACCACTATAAGCATAAATCTGAGGTAGCACATGAACAGTAATATATAAAGTAGACTGATTAATTAACCTTTTGGTAGTAGTACATTTTGTAAGACGTGTAGAACTAGCTAACCAGGTATTGGAAGGGGCCATATAGGCCATGGGTTTGAACATGGTTAGAGTGAGGGATAAGTTACAAATATCAGAGAACAGAGAAGTTGTTAGATTGAAATCTGGAGTTACAAGGCAGGAGGCTTTACAAGTTACATCACCTAGAGTAATGTGAACCATTTCCGAAGAACATTTACTTTTGTCTACATTGCTTATTATAGGATTTTCAACTCCTAGGCCCATATAGTATGGAGGTTTTGGTTTTTTTGTTTTGTTTTATTTGGTTTTTTTTTTTTTGAGTTGGAGTCTCACTCTGTCGCCCATACGGGAGTGCAGTGGCCGCTCCCGGCCACCGCAGCCTCGACCTGCTGGGGTCTGGTGATCCTTCCGCCTCGGCCTTCCAAGGGGGGGGTTTGGTTTTAAGAAGAGCCTGCAATATGAGGCCAACTGGAGCATAGTGGCATTAAGCAGACAATGCATATTAGTTAATAAAGGAAAAAGACTAGGGGATTGGTGGGCCAGCTTTGGAAGTGGTCGAGATGAACTCAGGAGCTATTGAGGTGAACCCGGGGTAATGGCTTGGCTGGCAGAAGGCAGAAGCTGAGGTGGAGTTTGGTGGTAACCAAACAAGGGATTTTTTAGCTCTTCCAACTGCCCTATTGGTTTGGCCATGGCTTTGTAGGCAAATGTGTGCTGTCGGATAGTAAATAAGGCACCACAGTCATAACTACCCATGTAAAGTCATATACTACAGGTATTTCCTATACTCCAGGAAGAATGGAGTGGATTAGAAATTTGATGTATATAGGCCACCCTGCACTGGCATTCGACCAAAGGGTGATTTCAGATGTGTCACTAGGTCCCCCACTATAAGTTGCAATGGTGACACATATCAGTATGGGCAAAAGAACTCGTTTTCCTGATTACAACTGCGGTCAGTGGGGTTACCGGGGCAGAGATAAAAGTCTATGTCCCTTACATAATTAGGGGTTGCCCACTGTGTACATGATTCAGTGTAGTAAGTGTTTAGTCTACCAGACAGACTTCTAGATAGACATATTTTTCTATTTGTAGCAGGTTAAGAAGGTTTACCTTAAACTGGACTGGAGGGTCCAGTTTTGGATAGCTAGGACCTCTCCTATTGTGAAAAAGGTTAAGGAGAAAGAGTACAGGGTGTCTTTAGACTCTTTAAGTAAAATAAACCAAGTTAAACTTATTGTAAGCACAGCAGTGCAGTAACACATTCTATGCATTGGAGATAAGATAGCATTAACAGAGGCTTTTTGCCACATGTTCAGTCTGTGGTTGCCAAAGCTATGCCTAAAGCTAGGGTAATTGGGATAAATAAGGTAAGGGTTAAGGAGTGATAACAATACATTCAGGGAATTATTAACCAGTAAAGACAGTCTATTCCAGGCAATTGGAATCTCACGTTTTGGCTGCGCATTGGTTGGTCAGCCCGTGGTGTGGTTGAAACAGGATAGTGGGCTTGGAAGGTGATTTTGAGAGGGTTTTGGGAATCCCTAACTGTTGTCCAGTTGGCTAAGCTGGCTGGTGGAGCGATGTGGTCATCTTTGGCTTTTTGAATTCAGACCGGTATTCTGTCAACCTTGAGTGCTGTCAGGGTAGTGAGGATAATGACAAAGGGTCCCTTCCAGGTGGGGGTTAATCCTTTCTTCTGGAGCTTTTGGACAAAGAACAAGTCCCTGGGCTGGAATGGATGACAAGGTGTGGAAGATGGAGTCAGCCAGACAGCCTGGATGTTGGAGTGGACAGCTGCCTGAACCTGTTGGAGAGATTGAAGGTATTTTAAAAGACACCGATTGGTAATTTTTTAAAGAAGGAATACATTGGATTGCGTTAATATGGGTTATATTTGAGAAGTCCGGGTTTCTAAAAAGACAAAGTTGGCAAGGTTGCTTTTTACTTAGAGTATATATTTTTCTAGGATACAGTCTCTATTTTTATTACTGTGGTAAGGTTTAGGAGAAAAATAAAAATGACTTCTCACTTTTTATTTGTCTTTTTATTTCCCTTTTCTACTCTTGGAAATATTTTTATGATTCTGGGAACCGGGGTGAAGATCAACCTTCTGTAACCACTTCCTGCTGAGGTGGGCCATAGAGATGTCCCCTACCTATTTATTTCCAAGGGCACATACTGGAAACAGTGGGACCTTAACAAAATATTGTTTGGATTTAATAAAATACCAAGTGAGAGTACAGGCAAAAATTAATAAGCAAGCTATGATGAAAAAGGCCATTGTCCCAGAAACAATGCTGAAAAAGTGAAAGTAATTCCATCTAAAACCTTTAATTTATCAATGTAAGTTAAAATATATTTTTTGTAAATTATCTATAGTAGTACTTTAATAAGGAAATACAACTCTTTTTTAAAGATAATCAGTTATTTTATTATAGAACAAAAATGTACACACTAATATGTTGACTATAAGTAATTTTATTCATTTCCTAAGTTAGTATGGCAGTTGATGCTAGGGTCCAGAGGCAAGATGGTCAGTCTTTTCGTTGTATTGTCCAACTGTTTAGATAGGTATGTTACTGCCTTTATATCTGGACCATGCTTTTGTCCTAGCAGCCCCAAGGCTATTTCTTTCCTCTCTGATGTGTAAAGGGTAAAATTCTTTTGGATAAAGTTATATGATTTCAACCTGGATGGCCAGGAATAAAAGGCTGAATCCTGCATTAAATTAAAAATTAATCTGCGTTCCAGCACCCTGGCTTACCTGGGGGTTTGTTGGGTTGTTGGTGAGCCAGTGCCAGGCAGTTTGGCTGGTTTGCAGGCTTCCATAGGTGGCAATTATTTGTGCGCCAAGTGTTCTCTCGTCTCTTCAGAAGATAGTGAACCTGCTTCCCAATGGTTTATTAGCCTGTACAGTAGACAAAGTCCAGGAGTTTAAGCCTATTTGGGACAACTGTGTTTCCAGTGTTCCCACAGGCTGTACCCAGGAGCAATGGACACCATCTCCTTAGCAGATTTGTTTATACCATGTCTTTGATGGGCACTCGGAGTTTTGGTTGCTCATTGCAACTGCCAGTTGGGGTGCCTATTTGGCCCTCTGGTTCTGTTGCCCTCCATGTTGGCACTGTTTTGTTTTGGCTAAAAAAATCTTAAAAGTTCATTTTTAATAGGTTATACATATGAAACTTTTTAACCATTTCCCTGTGAGAGTCTGATGAAAGTCCTTTTTGGGGTGAACAGACCACATCATGGATGTGTAATGATCTGTCCCTACTTATTTACAATTATGAATGGGCAAAGTTGTTAAAAAAAACTTTAAAAAATTACTAAGTTGTAGTTTCAGTTGTAAGGCACAAATTGTCCATACCTTACAACTAGAACTACAATGCAGCAACTAGGTGAGAGTGATCAATTCACATTTTCACTGTGCTTACTGCCTTTAGAGTACCCAGTACATTATCTATCTGGCAGATGTACTAGGCATACCCAGATGTACTAGAGTACCCAGTACATTATCTATCTGGCAGATGGTACTAGGCATAGGCCAATTTTTAAACCTTATCATGTCATGGAAGGTGTTTAGCATCTAAAGTTTTACCTGTTTTATAAAAGGGCACTAATTAGGCACAACAGGTGATTTATTCTTTTGTTTATAAAAAACAACTTTAGCAAGCCTGATATAACAAATAGTGATGCTATTTAACATTAATGTGTTGACACATGGTAAAGTTGGAAATTAAATGTATTAGAGCACTTGCAAGTTTGGGTGGAAAAGTAAATTAAAATTACAATTAATTGTTAGCAATTACAAATGACTGTTAGCAAATTTGCACTGTCTTTTAAGTCAAAACGGTGGTTAGATCAGGAGAAAAAAATTATAACTGACTTGATTATATACCAAGATTTTTTTCTTCATAAATTCCCCTTTGCAATTCTTATCTTGCTCTTCACAGACCCTTGGAGATGAAATGCTTCAACTCTGTTGTCCTTGTATTTTTTTTCATAGTATAGTTCTTTTTTAAATTAAAAGTAACACAGATACCTAATGGGCCTGTAGAATAATTTTGAGATTTTTTTAAAAATCACATGAAGTATTTAACCATAAGCATTGTTTTATTCATTTTTTAAAATTTATTTGTAACAGCTTGCTTAATTACTTATCAAACTATTCCCTGGTCAATCAGTTTTTAGTATTTTACTGATAATTCAGAAACTTTAGCAGTTTGGAACCAGCATTTTAAAATTAGTCATACTTATAACAAAGCACTTATATAAATAGAGATTATCCTGGTCTTGACTAGACTTATAATTTTGTAGCATTTGAAGAAATGTATATTAACAATTTTAAAGATATATATTTATACATTATTATTAATCATTAAAGTCATATGCATTTTATGAGTATTCATTTACTTGAAAGCCAATTTGGTAATATGCTGGACAAAACATATAACAGGTATACATGTACATATAATTAAACAAATCTAGATTTAATAACCTTTTTCTTTAAATTTCAGTCAAGGAGCAGCAATAAGTTTATTATTATTTTTAAGATATTCAAATATAAATTATATTTTTGACAAACTTGGAACCAGCTTGCATGGCTAAACTTTGTCCCAATAGGTAGTTCAATAAAAACTGTGCAGTTTTAAATGATTTTTTCCTTTTTTTTTTTTTTGGAACTGACTGAACTGTATAAGCAATACCAATGGAAAAGGGAAAAAGAAAGACAAAAAGAAACTTAAAGAAAACTAAAACAAATCAAAATCAGAGCCCTGAAACCAGAAAACAGAATTATGACCACAAACAGAACAAATAAAACAAATTCGGCCTGAGTAACATGAACATCCAGAGACCCTGTAGAGGGTCATTCAACATTACCAATCAATTTCACAGAGGGTTCAGAACTTGCCCTTTGTGAGATGTACTCCATAATTTTCTGCAAACCTGACAGGGAAGTTTCTTAACATACAGACCAGGGGACTTGTAGGCTTGGATGCCTTAGCCCCATATTATTAAAAACCAGTAAATCACAGGAGGCACCTGATGAGAAGCAGACCTCCAATTACAAAGAGATAAGCAAAGGCTAATAAAAGTTTATAGCCTAAATGTCAATCTCAAGGTGTAACAGAAGCAAGCCCTGTAGCAAAGAGCACAGCAAAGAGGCAAAGAAAGGAAAGGTGCCAGTGTCATAAGCAATCAGAAGTCAAAGTGGGTATCCAAACAGAAACCAGATACTAAACTGAGACACTGTTCTACCAACATCTTGGGTCAACAAACAGAGTCTAAGGAGTAGCCTCATCAGGCTCCATCCTCCTTAACAGAGTGGTGGCCACATACAGATTAATCCAATTGGATACCCAAACAGACAGATTAAACAGATTCTTACCTCCTAGGAGAAGACAGACAGACTCAGGAATTTTGAGGCAATCGAAGCCGGTAGTCATTCCAACTCCTTCTGAGCCAGATGAGAGGTTACGGGTCCCTAGAACGTCCCAGGGGTGCGGAGTGAGGCCACCTCCTGAGATTGGCGACTTTCTCACTGGGGCCTCCAAATGTTATAGCTGGATAGCAAGAAAGGAGATGGCAGCATGCAGAGATGGTTGAATTATGAGTCCTTTATTTAGGCCAGTGACCGAGAGAGGCTATAGTCATAAAAACTCTTGGCCTGAAAAAGAGTGAGTAGAGGGTATATAAAGGCAAAAATTACATAAGCTGTACAGTTTGATTTCCTTGGCAAAATATTGGACAATTAGATTGGATACAGAATTTTTAACCAGGAAGTGTCCAAGCACTAGAAGGGAACAGGAATGTGAACTTGCAGTGTGATTATGGGAAGGTTACATAAGGGGATCACTTCTGGGTTAAGATGGAAGATCCATTACAGAATGGAGCTACTTATGTCAAGCAAACTACTACAGGCTATTATAGGTTTTGCAGAGAGACAAACAACATGTTCTGCCAAAATGTCTACAGCTTTTGACTAGTATTTGTGAAAAAATACTTTTAAGAGTTTTAATTATGTATCCTGTAGAAATCTTTCAGAGAGGTTATTTTTTATTTTCTAAATCTTTTAGATGCCTCTGCATAGCAATTAAAAAATAGATCCTATTGCTTTTGTGGCAATTGTGCTGTTGAATCATTTATTTTCTAATGCACTTTCCAAATAAACAATTTGATTTAGGTTATTCCATTGAGTCTACTCCACTGTGGCTACTGTCATTTTAAGTTATCATTGGCAAGCTTAACTCTTTGTTTTTCAAAAAAATATAGAGGATCTGGGTCCATAATTTTGTACATACAGTTAGCCAATATCCAAGAAAGTGAAGTCATCGAATCCTGGAGAATTTCATTCTCAAAAAGAAAAAATATCATTTTCAGGCTTATAACCATATCCAGTTAAGTTAATTATCAGATCCAATCTTATCCTGGATCCAGTCCAGTAATAATTGCTTAAAAAGAACAAGACTGCTCAAAACACAAATTCATGAAGCTCTAATTTGAGAAAGAATTCACACAAGACCATGGTTGCTTCAAGAGATCAATGGGTGCAATGGGCCCTGGCATACACCTTTGCTTTGTCACTCAGTTCTACTGTGTGTCACTGGAGGTCTAATTCAGATTCCACTTCTGATTCCAAATTATTAAGTAAAGAAAAAATTAAGGCATGTTAACTTTAGCAGAGTTTATTTAAGCAAATAATAATTCATGAATCGAGGAGTTTGGAATGCTTCATCTGGCAACATGGGTAGGCAGTACTTATAGACATAAAATGACAGAAAAATTAAGTCTGTATTTAGAGATGTACAAAAAAAACCTAGATTGATTACATTTTGGCATTCTTGTTTAAGTGTAGTGAGAATTTATAATTTGCATTACGTGGACATGGTCTGCTGAGTTGGCAGCCTGTGATTGATTAAAACTCTGCTGCTATAATTGGCAGAGACTCAGCTACTTGTTGCAAAAAACATACTCTTAATTTGAGCGGTTAGGATGCAGTTCTCTACACAGAAACTCAAAGTATGGAGACAGTCATAAGCCATATTTAGTTTAACTTAACATGGTATAAGAAATCTTCAAATAAATATTCACAAATAATTTTAAATAATGAGAAAAAAATCAAAGACACGAAGCAGAAATATGATTTCAGAAATAAAAATATAACAATTTATACTCAAAACTAACTGGATATTTAACTAAATATGTTAGATATCATTGCTGCTATTTAGTCAACTAAAGTTCTCAAAAATTATCAATAAAAACTTCTATTTAAAAATGAAGTTAAATAATGTAAAGAATATATTTTAACAACCCCAAATTTATTTTTAAAATATTACAAATAGAGATTATACAGAGAATAATAAAGAAGAAATATATTAGAAATAATTTATACATATAATTTGCAATAGCAAGTTCCACAAATAATTTTTAATAAGAATAATTTAAAATGAACACATATAAGCTACATATATATATATATATGAAGCACATATATGTAAATATGAATGTATACTCACACACAGACACCTTGGCATATCATGGAGAGATTTCAAACACAAAAAACAAAAACAAAACAAAAAAGAACCT
Organism: Carlito syrichta; assembly: GCF_000164805.1. Classification (NCBI taxonomy): domain Eukaryota; kingdom Metazoa; phylum Chordata; class Mammalia; order Primates; family Tarsiidae; genus Carlito; species Carlito syrichta. Next base: position 565,863 of record NW_007246133.1, on the reverse strand, counting down.
ACAGAGAGAAAAGACAGAAAATTTAAGAAAAAAGTAATGTAAACTGATATCTTAAAAGAAAGAATAAAAATAAAAAACACTGCAATTATTTCTTTGAAGTACTGAGAAAAATAAAGCATGCAATTGACTTATAGTTTTATACTAAAGTAAATATAGTTCAAAAATGAAGGCAATTATTTTTTGTTGGATGTGAACTAATGATATTCTACATTCAGTATGTTTTTGAGGATATTATATTGGTATCATGCAACAATGCAGAATTATGGTCTCTTTTTAGTGGATAAAGCTTTGTTCCTGCTTTGCAATCACATAAAGAAAACATCTAGAGGTCTTATTCAGAACTAGAAGTATCAAATATAAGACACTTATGTCAACCCAAGCTGTTATTTTCAACTGGAAGTGGAAAGAAAAATCGTGAGGGGATTGCCTGAGCCCAGGGGTTCTAGACCAGCCTGGGCAACTTAGCAAGACTTCATCTCTACAATAAATCAAAAAGTTAGTCAGGCATGTGTGTGTGGTTCCAGCTAGTTGGAAGACTGAGATGGAAAGATCAGCTGAGTCCAGTAGTTTGAGTCTGCAGTGGCTATGAACGTGCCACTACACTGCAGTCTCAGAGACAGAGTTAGACTCTGAATCAGGAAAAAAAAAAAAGGAAAGAAAGAGAAAATGAACAGTGATTATTTAGGTCAACAAAAACATAACTCATGATAGAGCAATAGACCATCTTCTGCATTTTAAACTTAAATACATGGTCTTAGCGCTTTAAAAATCTAATATATGACTGATATTTGCCAACAGATAGCTTTTATATGTTTATATGAATAAATACTGCCTTTCCCGGTGATTAACTAGAATAGAGCACACATTTTGTATGTGTGTGTGTATGTGCTAAAAAATGTATACACATTTTAAAAGATGTTATCTATATATTACTCTTTGAAGTTGAATAGAATTACAGAGCAATGTATAATATGATGTTTTCTGTAACATGCTTCTACTGTTTTATTTAACTGTCCTGCCTGTCACATGGTGATACTATCATTCATGTGACTAATATTTTGAGCAAATGTCATACTTAAAATGTGTATACTTAAATGGAGGAAGTGAGATTCAATACGACATTGATCTTTATTTAAATTTAAAATCACTGTCTGCTAAAGCCTTGCCATATTCATTTGTGTTGCATGCTAAAAGATATGTCATCCCCTTAGTAGTGTTTACTTCAAATTTGGCCCATATTTAAACAATTTATTAATATTATTTTGCGATGTCATTTGTCTGGATCTGGGCATCTTGCTCAGCTACATTTGATAATAATTTTAAAGAAAAAAGGAAGGGAAAAAGAAAGAAAAGTACAAAAGACAGATATATAAAACAACAGAAGGTAGAAAAATAAAACAGAATTAAAATGTTGCAGGTTTTGGAGGCTGAAAATGCTATAAAGTATTAGAAAAATTTATTACTTTAGTAAGTTATTTTTAAATAAATATTTTAAATTTAAAAATATAATTTCAAGAATACAGTTTATATATAGAAAGATATTTTATACTGAAAAATAATGATAAACATATAGCAAAAAAAGAAAGAAGATTTATACCTAAAAGGAAGGGTAGAAGAAAAAATGATGGAAGGATAAATATATGTGACAATGAATGATAAATTATAATTTTGTTTTAATATTGCTGTATATAGAAAAAATGTGCCCTTTTAGATTTAAAAAACATATTTAGAGCATATTATGTCTTGCATATCTCTACCAGCTGACAGTCACAAATGGCTGTTAGTACTTGCTTATTTATCAACATTACAAGTTACCATAAAAGCAAACATTCAGAATTTCAGAATAGATACTACCAGTGGGGGTAAGGGGAATGGAAAGAAGAAAGAAAGAAAGAAAAAAATTTGCTTGTTAATGCATTTGTTATAGCCAATTTGGTATATCGGCTGATGTACCAGAGGGAATGAAGAAGACATCTTGCATATTCTGCCTTCAGGGGACTTCAGCTTCAGCTACCATTTGTCTGCAAATATATGAGAGATCCCCAAAGAGAATTGTCCAGCTGTGAATAGGCAATCATTTAAGCCATTGCCTTCTGTGGTAAATTTTTGCATGGCATTAGACATTGAGAACAATGTGTAAAGGCATGCCTGAGGTTACAAAACTGTAATTAACAGTGGAATCTGTCAGGAAATTTTTTGATGAATAACCAGGGACAATGAAAACAGAAAAGAAGACATTTTTGAAGATTGTGAGCGTTCTAAGAGGAAAACTAAGAAAAAAAATTTCTAAAAATAATTTTAAACAAGGCTAACATATTTAGGCTTCTCAATGAAAAGTATTTATTTTATTACTTAAAGGGCAATGTAATAGGCAATTGAAAAGATTAAAAATCATTTAAAATATTTTAAGTATATAATAATTTTAAATTAAAATAAAGGTAGGAAAAATTAAAATTAGACAATGCAAATACTCTAATTTTTTATCTTAAGTTCATTGCTAAAAAATTTTATATGTTTGTTTACATATTCAGATGAAATGTACATTTTCAGGCAAACATCACAAATTCTGCATGATCTATATATATTTCTACATTAATTTCTGCATTAATACTTTATAAGATGGATTTTTAAAAATTAAGCTCTTTTATTGACAGATTTTAGGTTATTTTAGGTAATTAAATTCTTGAAAATATATGTAGCATTTTTGCATGCATATTCATATCTCTTTTAATAATCTACTAATTTGGGTATTAGTGACTCATTTTTTATGACTAAATCAACCTTAGCATATTCAACCATGTGACTTGAAGCTTGTCACGTATTCTCACATTTTCATCAAATAAAAGGAAGAGCAGCTGCTAAGGATGCATCAATAACTCCTTAAGTAGAAGTTTAACTCTCACATATGAAAAATCTATTTCAATATGTTTGTGAATTTTGCCTTGTAAAACTACTTAACATTTGAATTTTTTTATTGATACTAATAGAGTTATAGCATATAAAAATAATTACCTACAACAGTAGAAATTTTGATTTAAAGAGTACATTCTAATCAACAAAAGTTGAATGTCACATTTTATTATTCAAATAAATATCTTATTTTAAACCTTTGTATACAAAATGCATTTAATAGTGCCAAAGTATTAAAATGTGATGAATTAATGTATGAATTGCTGAACTGGAAGAAATAATCTTGTTTTTTCCATTGTTTCAGAAAAACTCTCAAACCGTATTTTTTCTTTGTTCTCACATCAAAACAACAACAATCATCAACAGAAAAGACTTCTGTGACCAAATATATAGAGGTATTTCCCAACACACTAGGCATAGAACAGCAACTGGGTGTACTTCAATTCGATTCAGACACTATATACCCTAGATAGTGTCAGATCCAGCAAGTTGAGGGCTCAGTAACCAAGACTGCCCCCACCACACCACACCTCTTGCAAGTCTTGATCTTCAGAACGTCTGACCTGCTGGTTTGAACTTGGGTTTCTCACAACCCCCTCTTTGGGCTCAATTAACTTGCCAAAGATGAGAGAGTGGGGGAAGATTGCAGTGAAGGCAGTCAGACTACGCAAATCCCTGTGTGAGTGAGTGAGTGTATGAACAATTTTCCATATATGTGGGCGTGTGAGTAGCTGACTGAGTGGGGACTCAGGAGCAAGTGGCTCAGACCCTCCTGGTGAAGTGGCAGGTACATAGCAGCTCTGCTTGGACCCTAGTACTTCCTAAGTTGCAGAAGCTGAGCCCCATTTTTTGAAATCACAAAGCCCTTCCCAGGAAAAATCTGCCGGAAATCTAGGAAAAATCTAGGCTCTGACTCACCACTGCAGTGCCTGGCAGGACATAGGCAGTGAGGACCATGGAGGGAGCACAGCAAGGGTGGCAGAGGCAGAGCCCTACTGGGAAACAAAACAAGTACCCTGCAACCATCTTGAAAAGTGGGCAGAGAAGTGCTCTGGCCCTCCCACCAAAAGAAACAGACCCGATCTCTGTGACCAGTGGGTTAACCACTCTGGGGTTAATCATGAACCAAAGGAAATATCCTGAAAATGTAAACTTTAGAGGGACAGAATAACTGCAGAGTCTCAGGTACCTTACCCCTTACAATGATTCAGTTGTGGAACAAAGGGTATGATGAGAAAAGGATGAAGATAACCCCCCAAGTGATCAGTGGTAAATCCTGGGCTGACATAAGCCCTTCCTCCCCAGAAATCCACTGAACATCAGACCAACGCAACTGGGGCACAACTAGAAGAATGAACGCAGGTAGAGCCTGGACATCAGCCAAAATAGGAGGACTCTATGCCAGGATAAGTCAGACTGGGGCACCACCTGCCAGCACCTGAGGAGGAGACAATCTTGTACCTCCCCATCAGAGGAGATCCCTCTGTCCCTAAGAGAGTGAAAGGGGAGGACTGATGCCCCAGCCACCCTCTATTGCCCCCTCTTCTCCCATGGGCTGCACACAGGGGAGATTGTGAATGAGGCCACAATCCCTCAGGAGAGAGTAGACAGGTTTTCCTGTGAGCAACTGAGAGGAATAATTACAGAACCTGCAATAGGAGGGTGTTTAGTGTCAAGAAATTTTTAAATTTTTTTTCTTTTTGTTTTTTGTGTGAATGTGCTTGTGAGGGTTCAAATTTCCCTCATTTTTTTTCTTCTTTTTTCTTTCTTCTTCTGTCTTTTATTTTCTGTTTCTGTGTGTACATGAGCACCTGAGTGTTCATCTTTTGGTTTTTATCTTTTATTCTTTCTTGTTTTGGTTTAATGTGTGTGAAAATGTGTGTGAGAGAGTTAAAATTGCATTCCCTTTTGTATTCCTTTTTTCTTTTTCTTCTTTCATTTTTTTCTTGGATATGCATATGTGTTCAGTTTTCCTTTTTTTTTTAGAGTGTTTTTTTGTTTTTTCAATATTGTTTTTGGGGTTTTTTTGTGTGTATGTATGTGTTTTATTGTTTTTTGCTGTCTTTTTCTTTTTTCTTTTAATTTTATTATTATTTATTATTTTTGTCCATTATATTTAATTCTATTTTTCTCAGTTCTTCTCATTGCTTTTGCTTTATCATGGACTCAGGGGGTGCACACATGTACCTGTTGCATCATCATATACAGTGGTGGTGAGAAATGGGTCTCAGGAAGCACATATCCCAGTCAGTGATCATTGTGATTTGCAAGTAGTTTCCAATTCCTAGTTTCTCATTCTCCACTTTATTCAACTCTCAAAACTACAAGATACAGTACAACTTTCCATCCCAGCTCTATTATAAAATAGAACAAATTTAGAGCCCTGACTAGGGAAGAATAGAGAGCTGAGCAGAAGTGAAAGCCCCTCCCACTGCCACTGAATAACAGCACTGAGAAGGAGATCTGTCACAAATGTGGAAAAATCAGTGGAAGAACACAGGTATCAAAGATCCCAGTGTACCAAAGAGACAATGCCACAAAAAAAATCAGGCCTCAGAGCGAAAACAGTGGAAGTCACCAATGACTAGTCCCAGAATGCAACAGGGATTAGTGAATGAATGGAAAGAGTGAATAATACTCAAGAAATACAAGATACAACACTGAAAGAACTGTACCATTGATTTTGGCCATAAAAAATTAATCCAAGAAATAAATAAGATATAAGGATGGAAAGCAGGATTAATCAAGCAGAAGAATCTCAGAGCTTGAAGACCAACACAGGGAATTAACTTGATCTGTAAAAAACACAGAAAGAAAACTCACAAAGAAAGAACATGTCCTCCAAGAGATGTGCAATTATATCAAAAGACCAAACTTACAGCTGAGCAGTATCCCAGAAAAAAGAAAGGGAAACAGATAATACCTTGGAACAAGTACTCCAGGAGGCTATCCAAAAAACTTTCCCCATCTCACCAGAGATGTGACCATCCAAACACAAGAGTTATGGAAAAACCCATGAAGACATAAAATGAGAAAACCATACCCTAGACACATAGCAATTCATCTATACAAAGTAGGTAAACAAAGAGAAAATCCTAAAGGCAGTGAGAGAGAAAGGTCAGACTACCTACTGGGGAACACCAACCAGAATAGCAGCAGACCAAATGACAGAAACACTACAAGCTAGAAGGGACTGGAGTTTAATTTTCAAAGTCCTTCAGGATAAAAATGTCAACCAAGAATTTCCTACCCAGTCAAGCTCAGCCTCATCAGTGATAGATAATTAAAATCCTTACCAGACATTCAATTCCTAAGAGATTATGCAGCTTCCAGGTCAGCTTTACAGGAGATGGTTAAAAAGGTATTAAGTACAGAAGGAATAAAAAGAATGACCACACACTTCCCAATAAAACAGGAGAACACAGAACCAACAGAGGATACATTGCAGCTGCAAACATGAAAACACACACATACATCAACGCAAAAGGTAAAAGAAAGTAAACAAGCAGAATAAACTTTATAAGAACCTCATGACAGGTATAAACACTTGTGTTTAAATAATCAGCCTGAACATGAATGGACTAAATGCACTTCTGAAAAGTGGAAAAAAGAAAACAAAAACAACAAAAAAACCCACCACCCAATAATTTGCTGCATCCAGGAAACACATCTCGCTACAAGGGATGCCCACAGACACTAAGTTAGAAGATGGAAAACAAATTTACAGGCAAGTAGATCACAAAAGAAGGCAAGAGTTGTTATCTTAATATCAATCAAAGCAACTTTTAAGTTAACAAAAATGTAAGAGGATATGGAACACACTACATAATGAATAAAACTTAAATCCATCACAAAAATTATCCGTACTAATCATATATGCACTCAACAAAGGAACACTGGCTTTTATAAACCAACTACTAAGTAAACTGAAAAAAGATATTGACTCTAACATTATCATAACTGGTTACTTAAATTCACCACTAATGACCCTATACAGACCACTGAGGCAAAAAATCAACAAAGAGATATGGGACCTCAACTTGACACTTGGCCAAGTGGACTTAATGGATATCTACAGAACACTCTACCCAAAAACCACAGAATAAACATTCTACTAATCACCACATGGAATGTAGTCTGAGATTGAGCACATCCTTGGCCATAACTCAAGCATAAACAAATTTTATAAGATCAGAATACTGTCATGCACCCTCTCAAACCACAGTTGAAGAAAAATTAATATCACCACTAACAAAATTTCCTCAAACTGCACAAAAACATGAATACTAAACAGTATGATGCTGAACAAATCCTGGATTAACACAGAAATCAGAACAGAAATAAAAAGATTCCTGGAAACAAATGAAAATGAAGAAATATCTTATAAAAACCTCTGGGATGCCATGAAAACTGTTCTAAGAGGGGAACTTATATCACTATGAGCACACATCAAGAAAAAAAATCATAAGTTAACAGGCTATCAAACCACCTAAGGGAGCTAGAGAGACAAAACCACCAAAACCCTAACTTAAACAGAATAATCCATTTCACCAAAGTAAAAACCCAAATATGGGACATAGAAGGCAAAAGTATCATAGAAAAAATCAATGAAACAAAAAACTGGCTCTATGAAATGATAAACAAGATTGATGGATGCTTAGCCAGAATGACCAAGGAAAAGAGAGAAAAAGCCCAAATAAACACAATCAGAAAGATCAAATCACAAATGACCCTGAGAAAACACAAACAATGCACACCTGTATGGAAACAAACTCAATAACTTAAATGAAATGGAGGACTTTCTGACAACATACAGTCTCCCAAGGTTGAAACAAGAAGACACTGAGACATTCAACCAATAAAAACCCAGGAAAGTGACTCCATTATAAGAAAACTAGCTACAAAACAAGATCCTGGGCCAAATGGTTTCCCAGTGAAATTCTACAAAGCATACAAGGAGCAACAGATAAAAATTATTGTTGAAAGCATTCCAGGCAATTGAGAAAGATAGAACTCTCCCAAATCATTATATGAAGGCAACATCACACATAACAAAACTGGGTAAAGATCTAACAGAAACAACAACAACAACAAAAAACTACAGGTCAGTATCTCTGATGAGCCTAGATGCAAAAATTCTCAACAAGATTCTAGCAAATCAGATCCAACAACACATCTCAAAAATCATCCACCATGACCAAGTAGGCTTCATTCCCTGGATGCAGGACCTGCTCAGCATCTGCAAAACCATAAATGTGATAAAATACATCAATAGATGTAAAAGCAAAGACCACATGATTTTATTATTACATGCAGAAAAAATTTTCAATAAAGTCTGACATCTCTTCTTGACAAAAACACTTGAACACATGGGCATAGAAGTAACTTACCACAAAATAATAAGCAGCATCTATGATAAACCCACAACCAGCACATTGCTAAGTGGACAGATATTGGAAGCTTTTCCCCTGATAGCAAGACACTCTTATTCTTCCTGTTCAACAAGTGTTGGAAGTCCTAGCCAGAACAATCAGATAAGGGAAAGAGATGAGGAATATCCAGATAGGAATAGAGGAAGTTAAGTTATACCCCTTTGCTGACAATATAATTCTACATGTCAAACATCCAAGAGTATCTGTCAAAAGCCTCCTTACTCTGATAAAGATCCTTTTTTTTTTGTTTTTTTTTGAGTTGGAGTCTCACTCTGTCACCCAGACTGGAGTGTAGTGGCCGCTCCTGGCCACCACAACCTCGCCTGCTGGGCTCCGGTGATCCTTCCGCCTCAGCCTTCCAAGTAGCTGGAATTACAAGCATGCGCTACCATGCCCGACTGATTTTTTGATTTATTGTAGAGATGAGGTCTCGCTGCCCAGGCAGGTCTCGAACCCGCGGGCTCAGGCAATCCACTCACCTCAGCCTCCCAAAGGCGCGGGATTACAGGCTGAGCCACACTCTGATAAAGATCTTTGGCAAAGTCCAAGGGTACAAAGTTAACATGAAAAAGATAGTCTCATTCTTGTACACCAGCAACAAACAGGCAGAGAATCACATAAAAAGCACAATACCATTCAAAATAGCCACACACACAAAATGAAATATCTTAACATCTTCCTAACCAGAGAAGTGAAAGTCATTTAAAACAATAACTACAAAACACTGTTCAAATAAATCAAAGACACAAACAAATGGAAAAATATTCCATGCTCATGGGTTGAAAAAATTAACATTGTTAAAATGTTCATCCTACCAAAAGCAATCTACAGATCAACACAATACCTATTAAATTACCAGAATCATTCTCAGATCTGAAAATGACAATACAGAAAATCATATGAAAATGTAATTGACCACAAATAGACAAAACAACTCTCAGTAATAGAAACAAAGCAGGAGGTATCACACCTCCTGACTTTAAACTTTACTTTAAGGCTATGATAATCAAAACAGCCTGGTATTGGTATAAGAACTGTTGTGACCAGAGTGTGAGAAAGATGTCACCAACATGCTGAGAGTTAAATTATGAGTGCTTTATTAGCCGGTGGTTGAGAGCGAACTAGTGTTCAAAGAACTCTCGACCCCGAATGGAACAGGGAGAAGGTTTATAAAGGCAAACACTGCAATTGGGCTGCATAGCATGGGGTATAGATAAGAAGAACTTCAAAATCAAGAGGAGAGAAAAATGTGCAAATGTATACAAATGCAGAACTTGTGATTGGGAAGTTTCCAACATTTCAGTAAAACAAGTGTGTAGGTCCCCAGTTATGGAAAAGTTACAGCCTATGATTATGGGAAGGTTATGTAGGGGGTCATCTTTGAGTTACAGCAGCTAAAATGGAGGTTTTGCTACACAATGGAAGTACTTATATTTAATTAAAAAATTGTAGGCTGTTAGTTTTTGAAAGGGTATTTCATTCCTTCCTTTTACGTATGCATGAGTTAAATCATTGACTTGTGAGTCATGGGCAAAGGGTCATAGGTTCCATCATACATGAGTTTTACAGAAGCAGTTCGTTGTTTGACAAATTGAATAAACCAATTGAATATGCAAGGCCTTATAAGCAAACTTAGGAGGAGGATGATTATAGAGCCAACTAGACTGGTGATGAGAGTTGTTAGCCACGGGTTCCAATCAAACATGGATTGGAACCAGAATTTGTTATTGTCTAAGTCTTTTTGTCATCTATCTATGTTTTCGCAGACTTTCTGGAGGGTGTCTTTAATGATTCCTGATTTGTTTGCACAGAAACAGAAAGTTTCTCCAAGAGCAACACAAAGTCCTCCTTGGGATAGAAAGGGCAAGTCTAGGCCCCTACAATTTTGGAGGACAACCTCTGCTAGTGAGTCCATCTGGTAATGGAGTTGATCTATAGCGGATTGCATGTAATTTAAGTCAGAATTAATGTCTTGTGCAAAGTTAGTTGGCCCTAATTCTCAGTAGACCAAGGCAGTGGTGCTGAGTGCAGCTATTCCAGCTGTGCTCAACCCCATTAAGACAGGCACTAGTAGGGGGTTAGCACATTTGAGATGAGTTGGCGGAAGACCAGGAGGATTGAATAAGAGTGTTCCTTCAGGACCACTATAAGCATATATCTGGAGAAGTACATGGACAGTAATACATAAAATAGACTTATTACATATTTCAGCAGTAACACAGGTTGTAAATCTGGGAGGACAAGCAAACCAAGTATTGGCAGGGGCTGCATAGCCCATGGATTCAGTTACAGTTACAGTGAGAAACATATTCTCCATTAAAAAATGGAGATGCCATCAAATTGAAATCTGGTTTTAAGAGGCAGTTCTAGTTACAGCTCCTGTAATGACATGAACTGTTTTTGGAGAACATGTAGTTTTGTCAGTGTTGCTGACAACAGTAATATTGACTCCTAGGCCTACATAGTAAGGAGGCCTTGATTTCAAGTAGAGACAACAATCTGAAGCTAAATGTGACTAGATGTCATTGAGCAAATGATGCATGTGAAGCTAAATGTGACTAGATGTCAGTGAGCAAATGATGCATGAGAAAAGACTGTGGGGAAGATGGGCTAGGTTTGGAAGTGGTCAGGGTGACCTCAGGAGTTGTTGAGGTAAGCCTGGAGGGATGATTGGGTTGACAGAAAGTGGAGGCTGTTGGCAACCAAACATGGGATATTTTAGCTCCACCAATGGGCCTACTGGCTTGGTCATAGTTCTGTAGGCTAGCATGTACCATTGGATAGTAAATAAAGTGCCACGGTCATAGCCATCCATGTAGAGTCATATTCCCCAGGTATTACTTGTAACTCAAGAACAATGGAAAAGATCAGTAATCTTTATGTATATAGGCCGTTCTGGGCCAGTAGTTGGCCAAGGGGTGATTTTAGATGTATCATTAGGCCCCCCACTACAAGTTGCAATAGTGACACATTTCCAGTATGGACAGAAGAAGTTAACCAGAATGATCACATTGCCAGTCAGTAGAGTTACTGGGGCAAAAGTAAAAGTCTGTGTTCCTTATATAATAAGTGGATGCCCACTGTGTATAGGATTCAGTATGGTGAGCATTTTGTGCAAGTGCTAAATTGATTATTCCAGACAATTGTCCGACTAGACGTTTTTTCTCTATGTTTAGTAGGTCAGGAAGGTTTACCTTAAATTGGACCAGAGCTGAGCAGTGGGTCTAATTTTGGATAGCTAAAACCTTTCCTGATTCAAAAGAAGTTAAATAAGAGGTTAAATAAAAGGTAGAGACAGTATGGTAAGTCATTGTGAAAGAGGGAGAACAGATAAGGAGATAACACAGAACAAGAACGAGAAAGTCTTAGCTTGAGATAGTCGATTCCAGGCATGCTGTCCATTTTTGGGTGAAACAGAATGGTGAGCTTGGAGGGGGATCTTTAGAGGATTTTTAGAGTCCAGTTTTACAGTCCAATTGCCTGAGTCGGGTAGAGCAATGTCATTAAATCTAGTCCTGTTGACTTGGGAGTGATGAATCCAAACTGACAATCTGTCCACTTTGAGTGCCATTGGGGTGGTAAAGATGACAATGTAAGGTCCCTTCCAGGTAGGAGTGAGTTCTTCTTTCTGGAACTTTTTGATGTAGACCAGGTCTCTGTGCTGGAACTGATGGCACAACATGAAAGACAGGGTTGGCAGGACAGCACAGACATTGGAGTGGACAGTAGCCTAGACCTGTTGGAGGGACTGGAGATATTTTAATAGGGATTGATTAGTAATTTTTTTATTATTGTATTAAGGAGCAAAATAAAAATGGCTTCCTGCTTTTGATCTGTTTTTTTTTTTTTTTTTTCCATTTGTGCTCCTGGTAATATTTTTATGACTCTGGGAAATGGGGTGAAGATTAATCTTCTGTAACTGCTTCCTGCTGAGGTGGGCTGTAGAGATGTCTTCTATCTATTTATTTCCAAGGGCATGAATGGGAAACAGTGAGACCTTAACTAAATATTTAATAAAAGACCAAGTGAGAACATAGGCAAAAATTAACAGGCAAACAGGGATGAAAAAAGCTATTATTCCAGAAAAAATACTGGAAAAATGAAAGCAATTCTGGAGAGAGACAGACAGAGAGAGAGAGAGAGAGAGAGAGAGAGAGAGAGAGACTGAATTTATAGCATAGAATTACAATAATTATTATAAAATTTACTTATTTAGCCAAAGTGATAATTCCAACATGAATGGCCAGAACCAAAAGGCTGGCACCCATGTTAAAGAACTTAATTTGGGTTCCAGTGCCCTGGTATTTTACCTGGGGGTTTGTTGGTGATGGTGAGCCAGTGTCAGGCAGTTTGGCAGGTTTTTAGACCTTTATATGTGGTCACTATTTGTGAGTTAAGTGTTCTCCCGTCCCTTCAGAGGAGAGTACACCTATCTCCCAATGGCTGTTTGGCTTTCATGGTGGACAAGCTTCAGAAAGTTAAGGTCTTTTAGGGCAACTATGCTTCCAGGACCCCCACAGAGTATACCAATAAGCAGTGGACACCATCCCCTTAGTAGGTTTGTTGTTACCAGGTGTTTCATGGGCACTTGGAGTTTAGGTCACTAATTGTAACTGCCAATTGAGGTGCCCCTGTAGCCCTCCACTTCTGCTGCCCTCCATGTTGGCACTCATTTGATTTGTCAAAAAAAAATCCTTAAAACTTTATTTTAATAGTTTATATATATGAACCTTTTGCCTTCGCCTCTGTCTGTAACAGTTGATGCAAAATCTTATAAACAGACTACACAGATGTGCAACGCTGTCCCCATAATTATATATAAATAGAAACAGCATTACACATCCATGAGGTCTGCCCCAAAGTTGCAAAAAAAAATTATAAATTAGTAAATTGGGGTTTTAGTTGTAAGGTGTGGACAATTCGTGAGAGCACAAAGAGAATGGGAACCAACCACTCTTATAAGTCTTCACTCTCTCCAGGCCCACACAGAGCACCCAGCATGGAATTTATCTGCCAGGAAAAGTTACCCAGAAAAATGACTTAACCAGGTGGGAATGATCAGTTTCCAAACCTTATTATATCATGGAAAGTGTTTAGTATTTTAAGTTATACCTGCCTCATATGAGGTTATTAATCAGACACAATAGATGATTTAACCTTAAAGCTAAACACACGAACACTCCACTAACCCTTTTAAATTGTCAGTGAAATGTTCATGCATTCAACCCCAAGGTTATTTGTTTAATAAAGATTATTCTGGTCTTGGCTAGGCTCATAATTACAAAATGTCCATGCCAAATCCTGATATTTTAAAATCGAAGGTGTGACATCCACAAAATAAAACCACCAGCAGATTCAGATGTCATGCATGTTGACCATTTTAAAGATATTTTAATTTTAAAGTTATTTTTATTTACCAAAAATTATGAAAGCCGTATGAGCTTGAAAAGCATTTTATGAGCACTTAAAAGCCAATTTGGTAGTATACTGGATTAAACATATCACACGCATATGTAAGTAAACATAATTAAACAAATCTAGGTTTAATAATCTTTATTTTAAATTTTAGCCATGAAACAACAAATTTATTATTATTATTATTATTATTATTATTTTGAGTTGGAGTCTCACTCTGTCATCCATACTGGAGTGCAGTGGCCGCTTCCAGCCACCGCAGCCTCAACCTGCTGGGCTCCAGCGATCCTTCCGCCTCAGACTTCCAAGTAGCTGGAACTACAGGCATGCGCTACCACACCCGGCTGATTTTTTGATTTATTGTAGAGATGATGTTTCACTGCCCAGGCGGGTCTCGAACCCGCGGGCTCAGGCAATCCACTTACCTCAGCCTCCCAAAGGCTCAGGATTACAGGCTGAGCCACCCAGCCCGGCTTATTATTTTTAAGATATCTAAATTTACATTATATTTTTAACAAAATTGGAACCAGCTTGTATGACTAAACTTTGTCCCAATAGACAGTCTAATAAAAGCTGTGTAGGTTTAAATGAATTTTCAATTTTCTAGAGTTATTTCCAATTTTACTAGTAGAGGGCAGGTCCAGAACTGCTTTGGGGTTTTCTATCTTTGAGCAAAAAGGGCAATCTTTTACCCAATGTCCCAGTTCTTTATAATAGGCATATTGATTCTTAGCTAGCTGAATGCATCCAGTTTCCTTCTGTTCTTTTTTAGTTTCTCATGTGATCTTTGTGCCAGTTTTTGAGCTGGGTTTGGAGGCCTGGATGGCAGCAACTAGTACTTTTGTTTGCTGTTTTGTTGCTCTGTCTGACTTTTGATTTTTCTGTTTCTGTTTCTCAGCATCACGGTTGTTAAAACCTTTTTGGGCTACCTCGAGTAACTCAGAAATGTTTATTCTGGCAAAATCCTCAAGTGTCTGTAACTTTTTCTGGATGTCCGGAACCACTGGAATCACCAAAGCCAAACTGATAACCTGGGCATTCTCGGGTGCCAAGGGATCAAACAGGGTATAAGTACAGAACGTCTCTTGAAGATGTTCAAGAAATACCCCTGGTGACTCTTCAGGACCCTGAATGATCTCAGTAGTTGTAGAAAGATTAATCGGTTTTTGGGTTACTCCCTTCAGACCAGCTAAATTGAGTCCAGTGATAAGTGCCTAATGCTCTGGACCCTACCAAAGTGTTAGGGTCTCAGTGAGGGGAAAACTTTATTCAACATTTCTTGATTTTCCTCCTCTGTATCAGCAACTAAAGTCAAAACAAACTTCTTGGCCTCAGCCCTTATATGTTTCCACTCCTCCGAAGTAAAAAGGGTCAAAAGGAACTGCTAGCAATCGTTCCATGTGGCAGTTTTCTTAGAATTGGGGGGTTCTGGAGGCGGAAGATGTGGAACACAAGGATTACAATGACCTGGTTTATTGAGAAACTTGGAAACCAGAATTTGGGGGTTTTCAAGGCACATAGCTTGACCCACAGTGGAGAGCTTTGAACCAGAGATAACCATTGGTCAATATAGGGAAACTGGTCAGGGTGACCAGGAGACCCTGTATCTGGGTGTCCAGTAACAATTTTTCCAGACAGCCTGAGTAACATGACCATCCAGAGAGCCAACATTAAATGAAGGCCATTTGATTTTGCAAAGGGTGGAGTCCACCTTTTGAGAGATGGGTTCCGTAATTCTCTGAGAACCCAACAGAGAAGTTCCTTCTCAGACAGTCCAGGGGACTGGAGGGCTTTGAAGCCTGTTGCCTCCTGACCTGATGATCAATCAGAAAGTGCAACAGAAACAAGCCCTGTAGCAAAGAGCACAACAAGAACACAAAGGAAAGAAAGGGGCCAAGGATGACTAGGATCTGGAAATGTCATAAGCAGTCAGAAAATAAAACGGGTACCCAAACAGAAACCAGATATTATACTGAGACACTGTTCTACCAACGACTTGGGTCAACGAAGAGAGTCTAAAGAGTGACCTCGTCAGGCTCCATCCTCCTCAATAGAGTTGTGGTTGCAACCAGAACAAAATAGATGCTTACCTCCCAGGAGATTGCAGACAGACTCAGGTTCTTTTGAGGTGGGAAGAACTCAGCAGTCATTCCAACCTTCTCTGAGTTAGATGAGAGATTATGGGGCCCTGAAATGAGTCTGGGGGTGCCTCCTCTATAACTTCTCCACTGAGCCAGGAAGAGTTAAAGTGAGGCCAACTCCCAAGGTTGGCAATATCCCACTGGGACCTCCAAATGTTGTGCTCAGAATGTGAGAAAGACTTTGCCAACACACTGAGAGTTGAATTATGAGTCCTTTATTAGCCAGGGGTCTAGAGCTAACTAGTGTTCAAAGAACTCTTGATCCCAAATGGATCAGGGAGAGGGTTTATAAAGATAAAAACTGGAATTAGGCTACATAGCCTGGGGTACAGACATAAGGAACATCAAAATTAAGAGGAGAGCAAAATGTGCAAATGTATACAAATAAATGTGGAACTTGTAGTTGGGGAGTTTCCAGTGTTTCAGAACAACAAGGGTCTAGGTCCCCCATTACAGAGAGGTTACAACCTATGATTATGGGAAGGTTTTGTAGGGGGTCATCTTTGGGTTACAGCAACTAAAATGGAGGTTTTGTTACACAATGGAAGTACTTATATTTAATTAAACAATTATTGACTTCTAGTTTTTGAATGGGTATTTTAGAGCAGGTATATATACCAATGGAATAGAATAGAGATTCCAGAAGCAAAACCTCAATTTCCCAACCAACTCATCTTTGACAAAGCCTCCACCAACAACCACTGGGGAGAGGAGAACCTATTAAGTAAGTGGTGCTGGAAAAAATGACTGACCACATGCAGAGGATTAAAACAGAACCCCTATCTATCACCATACACAAAAATCAACTCTAAATGGATCAAAGACCTAAACACAGAACCACAAACTATAAGAATCTTAGAGAGCACAGGAGACAACCTTTTGGGAATTGGAATAGGCAACGAATCCTTGATCAAATCTCCAGATGTCCATGCCATAAGAGATAAGATAGACATGTGGAACCTCATTAAACTGAAAAGCTTCTGCAAAGCAAAATAAACCATCAAGAGTGGGGACACAACCTACAGATGGGAAACAAACATTTGCCAACTGCATATCTGACAAAGGCCTAGCATCCAGGATCAATAAGGAACTCAAAAAAGGCAAAAAGAAAAAAAAAGAAAAGAAAAAAACAGTTCCTTAAGAAACTAGGCAAAAAGCATGAATAGACACCTCCAAAGAAGGCATACTGGCAGCCAACAGTCACATTAAAAAGTGCTTAGCCTCACTAATCATCTGAGAAATGAAAATCAAAACTATATTGTGATACCATCTAACCCCAATAAGAATGGCCATCATTAATAAAACAAACTACAGAGGTTGATGAGGATGCAGAGAAAAGGGAACACTTCCACACCCCTGGTAGGAATACAAAGTAGTTCAACCTCTATGGAAAACAGTGTGGCAATTTCTAAAAGAACCAGAAATTGGTCTTCCACATGACCCAGCAATTCCCCTACTGGGAATATACCTGGAGGAACTCAAATCACTCTATAAAAAAGATAACTGCATACACATGCTCGTGCTTATTTCAGCACTATTCACAATAGCAAAAACGGGGAACCAACCATGCTGTCCATCAAAACTGGATTGGATTAAAAAAAAAATGTGCTACATATACATGATGGATTGTTAGGCAACATAAAGAAGGACAAGCATATGGATTTTGCAGCAATTTGTATAGATTTAGAATCTATAATATTCAGAGATCTAGCAAAGAAACAAAGAACTGAGTAACACAAGCTCTCACTCGTAAGTGGACCCTGAAGATTTACCATAATACTATAAAAAAGAGACTGGTAATAGCCAGAAACTTCCAAGGGAGGAGGAGGAGCACATAACATCAATAAGGGTAGCTGATCTCTAACCAGGTGAAGTACGGACCAAATGGAGGCCCAAACTTTACCTGTATGATGACCCTTTGTATACCTAATTCTAAATAGTACCCCACATAGTTAAAATATATTTTTTTCAAGTACACATAAAAATTGCTAAAGCTGTTCACAGAATTCAGGGAAACACTTATTATGAAGGATACAAATGAAGAGATGTGTATAATGAGATGTGGAGCAAGGGACACAGGACTTTCTTACCTTCCCTGGATTCACCACCCTTCGGGAACCTCACTGTGTTCCACTATCTAGAACCCCTCTGAATCCAATCCACTTGGACTTGGACTTTTGTGGAAGCTTCATGATGTCAGCATTCCTTTTTTCAGGGTATGGCGTGGGATTTTCTCTGGAATGTCTGGGAGAGGGGGGGAAAAAAGGAAAGCAGGAAAATGTAACAAAGATTCTGTTTCCTGAGATCTGCCCCTGAGACCTAACACAACCAACGTTATAACAAAAGACTGTAGCAACAGCTATGAGAGTTATAAGTCAGGAACTGTGGATGAAGCTAATGTTATACATATACAAATTAAAATATATAAAATATATGTATAATATATCATATATATTTTGTGTATATTATACATATATTTTATATATATATCACCACATTCATGAAATTTCTACCTTGGGAAGAAGACTGTTTTGATCTATATAATACTTATTGCTAACAGAATTCTCTTAAATCTATTTAACATAGAATTTATTCTAATTTAATTCTAACAATGACCTTATTATGTATGTGTTAGTGGTGCTAGATTAGACCCCTACCAGTCTTTCTCTCAGTGTTTGCTCATAGTTTCTCAAGATAAAATGTGCAAGCAATGAACTTTCTGTTTGTTGTTGACAGTTCTAATTAGCCATACAACATTACAGGGAAAAAAGAATCCGCTGGGCTAAACTAGAAAAAAAAACCAGAACTTTTACAAAGACTCTAGAGAAGCCTTCCTATTTCAATACCTTTAAGTTTTGCAAAACTTTCATTAATATTAGAATTCACATAAGCAAAAGGCAATAAACAGGTCAATTTAAATGATTTCTGCTATTCTGAATTTATTCTAATTATTTTAAACATTGTATATACTTATAATTTATATTTGACATCTGTAAAATCAGGTTTTTAAAATAAACTATTTGACCTCACTTCTAGAAACCAGTTTCAAAACTATAAAAAGTGAAGCCAGCATTTTTTAATTTCTATTTTTTAGACTTCACTATGTTGCGGACATTACAGTTTTACAAAAACATGTAAACATGCTGCTGGTTGACATTTGTGTTAAACATATGCTTCTGACACTTAATATACTCAAGTTGATTTTCCTAAAAATAAAAGACATAAGATTACGTAAAGCTAGCTAGTTTAGCAGTTAACAAACAGCAAGTAATGGCTATATAAGGAATATTTGTCCAAATAGCAAGGTATATTTTATGTAACATTCTGCTTGTTGCAAGCCTTAGTTAAGGTAATTTTCTAATTATTCACAGAGAAAAGTAACATACGGAATTTTTTAAAAAGTGTAGCATTTCATTTATGACCTGATTCTAATCCTTTATTAAGTTCTAAAACACCTATAGCATCAGCTAAAAGAAAGATCTGTAATATTCATTGATTCAAAAGGTTGGATATAGAAGTTATTATCTGCTCAGTCAACAAAATACATTGAGTACTCTTTATGTGATATGCTTTTATGAATTTAATGTTATTGAAGACATAGACTGCTTTAAAACGTTTGAATTCCAGCAACAGGCATAATATAATTAGTTAAATATATGTATGGGTAAATTACAATAGGCAAGAATAGTTCTCATTCACGTAAGTACAATTATGCTGTTGGATGATAGAGGAAGGAGAGCTCATATGCCTTGGTTGGGGGCAGAGATGATTTAATAAACTTGGCTTTATTTGAATCTAGATGAGTAGGCAATGTAACTTTTTTCTTTGTTCTTATTTGAGAAAGAGAAATTTGTTACATATATATATATATATATATATTTGAGTTGGAGTCTCACTCTGTCACCCAGACTGGAGCGTGGTGGCTGCTCCTGGACACTGCAACCTCGACCTGCTGGGCTCCGGCGATCCTTCCGCCTCTGCCTTCCAAGTAGCTGGAACTACAGGTGCGCATTACCACGCCTGGCTAATTTTTTATTTATTGTAGAGATGAGGTCTTGCCAAGTTGCCCAGGCGGATCTCGAACCTGCGGACTCAGGCAATCCACTCCACCTCGGCCTCCCAAAGCACTGGGATTACAGGCTGAGCCACCGAACCAGTCACAATTACTATATTATATTATTTTATTTGAATTCTCCTCACATTTTACTAGCTGCTATTGTTTCTGAAATGCCAGGGGTTCACCACATAGAAAGCCAATCACAGAGACAACAAGCATTGCCTGAAAAAGGGCCTTTTATTTTATTGGAACAATATCAGCCAGGGAGAATGGGAGATTCAGTCTCAAATTCATCTCTGTTCCACCGAAATCATAGGTTTCTATAGTGGGGCATGATTCCCATGAAAAATGGGAATTAGGGAGAAGTAAAAAAAGAAGAGTTGGTAAACAGGATTAGGGAGAGGTCTGGTATCACCTTGGCTGGATGCAGTGATTTGGTGAATTTCAGTTCTTTGATAGTATAGGACTGAAAGTTTGTTTCTGAGAAAGAAACTTAGATAAGATAAATGTAAATTTCAAGTTTGAAGTCCAGGAAGATTTAATTTCTGGTTTTTGTTTTTCAAAAGATCTATATCTATTTGTTCTATGGGGAAGTTGAACCTGTCTTAGTCTATGCATAAATGCAAATATATTGAGATCTTTCCCTGGACCAGCCATAAGTTCTTCATTGGTTAAGAGAAGCTTTAAGTTTCAAAATTTAATTCATAACCATCAATATATTTAAATAGTAAATTAAAAATTATATTTTCTATATGCATTCTTAGATGCTTTTGGCTTTCATTTTTGCAAATCAAAGTAAAGCTGTCTCAATTGAGCACATGAGATATTTTACTTATCCAAGTCTTTTTCCTAATATTCATAGGTATAAATATGCACACATGTTTTAAAGTTAGTGCCTTTATCCTTTATATTTCTATGTGCATTTCATTAATCAGAGTAAAATTAATTCCTTTTTAATGTAACATAGTATATTTTTCCAAAACATTTTTTTTTTTTTTTTTTTGAGGTGGAGTCTCACTCTGTTGCCCAGACTGTAGTGCAGGGGCCACTCCCGGTCACCGCATCCTTGACCTGCTGAGCTCCAGTGATCCTTCCGCCTCAGCCTTCCGAGTAGCTGGAACTACAGGTGCGCACTACCATACCCGGCTAATTTTTTTGATTTATTGTAGGGATGAGGTCTCGCTAAGTTACCTGGGTAGGTCTCGAACCCTCGGGCTCAGGCAATCCACTCACCTCAGCCAAAGCCTCATAATGATGGATGCTGTACTAATTTCCTAGACCTGCCAAAACAAATTGTGACAATTGCGGTGGTTCAAAACAACAGAAACTTATTTTCTCATAGTTCTGAAACTGAGAAGCTTAAAATCACAGTCAGCAGGGACATGTCCCTTTGTGAACTGTAGAGGAGGATCTTAGCTTTTGATTCCAGCAGTGCTTGTCCTATGCTAATGACTGATGGCTACATCACCTCAGTATCTGCCTCCGTCTTCTGATGATCTTCTTCCTTGTGTGCCAATGAGTTTCTTCTTATAAAATTACTGGTCATTGGACTTAGGACTTATTCTAATTTATTACTGCATCTTAATGTAAGTATATTTGCAAAGAACATTTTTCCAAATATGGTCTGAGTCACGGGAACCGGGTATTAGGACATCAATACATATTGTTGAAAAATATAATTTAGCACACTAAAATTGCCAAAAAATAATTTAAATACATGTAGAAAAAAGTTGTTGCAAATAAAGTCATGTAAAAAGTCAAATATGTTTAAAAATTTACATATCATGGTTATTTCTGATATATAGATGCTGTTTGAATAACAAATAAACTAAAAATAGTATTCAAGCCAGGCTCAGTGGCTCAGCCTGTAATCCCGTGCTTTGGGAGGCTGTGAGTGGATTGCCTGAGCCTGAGGGTTCGAAACCCGCCTGGGCAACTTGGCGAGACCTCATCTCTACAATAAATCAAAAATCAG
>NW_007246133.1:510265-543887 GCF_000164805.1 Carlito syrichta | reverse complement strand
CTGGGCGGCAGAGTGAGACTCCACCTCAAAAAAAAAAAAAAGGTAAAAATAGTATTCAAACAGTTGTCAAATATTCTAAAAAAATTACTTTTGGGTACTTATTATTATTATAACATTTACATGTGAAATATAGTTAGATATTTAAATAAGCTATTTGAAAATTTAATTTTACATACTGGCTACATTAATATTTTACATGCAAAAATAATATCTGACTTTGTAAAAGCTGTCATGGGAATATAGCAATTATAAAATAGAGCATAATTTTAAAATCATAAAAATAAAATAAAATAGATAGAACAATAACCATGGCATTTGTTGTGTCACATTTTATCTCATATGAAAGCTGTTACCAGCCATCTTAAGAGATTTCTTTTACAGATAGTGATTTTAATAGAAAGAGATTGTGGCTTAACTGAACATTTTGTTGCAAACTGAGCTATTTGCAAAATGAAATGAATCAAAACTGTGATTCAACTGGTTCACTCAACCTTACCCATTATGACATCATAAAAAAATACATGACTATCGCTTTATTTCTGGAAATTCAGAAGTTATTATAATGTAAAATTATTGATAAGTGGGGGTAAGTTTCATTGTTAAGTCCTGAGAAGAGGAAAGGAACCACATCTTTCTAACATCAGCAGGTTCTACAAATGTATCGAGAAGAAGATTTTGAAAGAAAATATTTTCTTACATAATGTATTAAAATATTGATAAATCTAGGACAAACATGCTTTGGCAAAATAAAGTGCTTTCTTTTCATTTATTTTTTAATTCATTGCTAATTTTTCCTGCATCCATTCTTATCACACAACATTGACTGTTCATCACCCTTTCCATATCATACATAAAACCACTTATGCTGCCAAGACACTTACAGAAAATGCATGGAATCATATTGTATATGAGTAACAATGTTCCTACTTTTAAAATGTTTTATTGTAGAAACAATACATGCTGGACATATTTACCTATTTCTTATTCTTTGTTGAATGTCTACTCTGCCTAGCAGTTTTACATTTCTCTGAGAGCAGAAGTAACTATCCTTTCAATAATATCTACTCTTCTTTTCTTTTTTTTTAAACTTTTAAATTTGTTATTTTAAAATTGTGAGGTGTAGTTCAGGGTTAGGTATACAAATATTCATTATGCAGGTACCCTTGTTGATGAGGTGTGCCCCCCTTTCCCCAGGCAGATTCCCACTATTGCCAATCCCACCTCCCTGCTCCCCCATCCCCACTCCTGCCTGGCTACTGTCAATCCTTTTCTTATAGTATTATGATAGCTGTTCAAGGTCCACTTATGAGTGAGATCATAAGTTCTGTTTCTGTGAAAGATCACTTAGTATGATCAACTCTAAGACCATCCAGATTGGTGCAAAGTTCATGATTTTGTTCTCCTTTATGGCTGCGTAATATTCCATTGTGTATACGTACCATATTTTTTTCATCCAGTTCTCTTTTGATGGGCAGCATGGTTGGTTCCATGTTCTTGCTATTGTGAACAATGCTGTGATAAACATACAAGTATCTTTTTCCTCCCAACCCTAGCCCTAACACTACTCTTCTTTTCAGCATACCTCTTTGTTACAACTACGTGTTCTGACCTTGGTTTTACAATATGCAGCTAAGGATCTGTTTATAGGTGAACATCTCAGAGGTAAATAAAGCCATTCCTTTCTAATAACTGTTCATGCTGATGTTCAGAAGTGGTTACAAAGAGCTTATCTGAAGAAATAAAATGAAATAAAACAAACACAAAAAGAAAAGTGCGATTGAAATGCAGATTACTAGCAACATCCAATTGCTGGTCTCAAATGATTTCGAAGTCCAGGCACATCTTCTTCAATCAAAATTAAGTGTACTTTACAATGTATTTTTTCTTTACCTAAGCTTTTTCTTGACTTTTTTTTGTATTTTTGTCATTTTCTTACCGCTTTTTACTTTGTAAAAAGTCAGAAAGTTTTCAGAAAAATAACAAAAAAGGGAAACTACCTTATTATTATTTTTTAATTGGGGAAAGCTATTAAGGCTTTCTTAAAATATTGTTTAATAGTATGCATTATATTGCAATAATAATGAAATGAATTTGTGAGTAATTAATGTTATTGGAATTAGTTTCTTGTTAGCAAGTCTTTCTAAAAACAAATCAATGATAAATCAATACTCCTTACTTCATAGTATAAACATTATTTTGTTGAATTTATGATAGATTTTATTATTATTAAAAGAAAAATAAATTATAATTATCAATTTCACATGTTATATGTTATTGATAAATAATTTATTTACTTTATAGGTTTACATTTTTTTAACCAAGAGACTTGTGTATATAACAATCTTTAATTTTAGATAACTTTATGTTTTGTCTGTATTTTATTTTGCTTCATTAATTAAGACATATATTATTTAATGCTCATTTTGGAAGGAAGCCAGATAATTCAATAATTTGATTTTTTCTCCCTCTCTTTTCTAATATCTCCCTTGAGTCCCTACTGACTAACCCCAAAATGAAGTCAAAAGGCATAAAAACACATCGCCATGCTTCAGAGTCAGTCTTCAATGGAGAAGAGCAAGACCAAGGTGGGTGCAAAGTGAATGTGTAGGCCAGAGGAAGAGTCTGACAATTTATCTCTTGCTCTTTATTCATCCACTCTGTCTTTTGTTCAGGTCAAATATAATGTGCTCATAAAAAGGTTCACAGAGATCTATTATTGTCTATTTTATCTTTTTATTGAAAGGTGGATTGCAATCAAGTCTTACACCACTTCTAAAATCTAACATATTAGACATTACTGGTGTTCTTAAAAGAGAGTTGTAAAAATAAGAGGTAGTGATGGAGAATTAATTAATAATGTAAAACACAGTTGCTCCAGCACCCAACTGACATCTTATCAAAACCCTATGTTAGTAATAATAACTGACTTCTTCTACCACTTGTTTATATTCTCATGTCTTGTGTTAGCACATTAACTGTACGAGTTGAAGATTGGTTTTTATTGCCCTGCATTATTGAGGAACTTACGAGAAAGACCAAGAAATAATTTAGTTTCCAAATATAACCTTACTTGCTCCAATTATATTTAAGCAAAACAACATTGTTAAAGAAGGTTAATCACTCCCTATGCAACAATGACCCCCTTATGTGCTTGGTATCTCAGCTTCGTAAGGAACTCAAGATATTCAGAGAGTAATCCTGGCTTCTAGTTCATTACAATTATAGTAATGTTTATTGGTAGAAACACTAGTTCTAAAATATCTGAATTCATTTAACCAAAATTACTGGGTGTCAAGGGAAAAAAATGATCTCTATAGGTTATTATTCTGGCAAGTAATAAGAAATTTTGCTAGCCAAGTAATAGAAGTACTAAAAGAAGCACTGTGGTCAGAAAAGGCAAAAACACGGCAATTAATCTGCCCCAGCAAGATAATTATTTACCTTGAGAGATGGTGTCATATCAAGAGCTCAAGTTTGTCTCTGTAGTTGATGAGCTGGGTATTCAGTTGTGTATAGCCCAATTTTACTTGCTGATGGAAAGAAAAGGCGTTATGAACTCATTCCTGTCATGGCCATTTTGTGCCTGAACCCAAAGGCTGAGAATTGAGTATTTAGGGAGAAGTCACATATATGCCCATAGGAAAGGTAATTTTGTCCACTTAAGTTTCTAAGAGTTTACTTCGACATGAATTACAAATTTTATAAATTTACTTTGGGTATCTTAAAAATATATATCTTTTATATTAACCTGCACAAATTTCCTATGGTGTTATTCAATATGAATTGTGAAATAATTCTATAAAGTAAATTTGTTATATGTATTTCTTTCAACATACTGATGGATAATTAATAAATATTGTGGTGTTGAACTTTATATCCAGAAATGTATCCTGCTGCTTTATAGAATACCACTCTGTTAAAGTATTGTAACATTTGTATTGTGCGTAGCTGATGTTAGTTTATAACCATTTTGTGCTTTCTTTTCTAGTTTATTTCAATACTAGACAATAATTTTTAAAAATATGAAGTATACCATTTTCTTTTCATCCTTTCCAATATCTGTTGTTATTTTGAGTTGTTGATGATGGTCATCTTGACTGGAGCTAGGTACAATCTCAATGTGGCTTTAATTTGCTTTTCTTTGATTATTGGTGTGGCTGATCATTTTTTCATGTATCTGTTGGCTGCTCATATGTCTTCTTCTGAGAAGTGTCTATTCACGTATTTGGCCCACATTTTAATAGGTTTTTTTTTTTTTTTTTTTGCCTTTTGGCACATTTAAGTTCCTTGTAGATCCTGAATGATAGGCATTTGTCAGATTTACAGTAGCAAATATTTTTTCCCATCCTGTGGATTGTCTCCCATTGTCTTGATGGTGTACTTTGCTTTGCAGAAGTTCTTCAGTTTGGTGAGGTCCCACTTGTCTAACTCATCTTTTATGGCATTCACTTTTGAAAAGTTGATCAGGAATTGGTTGTCTATTCCAATTTCTGTGAGGGTGTTTCCTATATTTTCTTCTAGAATTCTTATAGTTTGAGGTTTTACATTTTGGTGTTTGATCCATTTAGAGTTAACTTTAAATGGATCATGTATGGTGATAGGTAGGGGTCCTGTTTCTATATCCTGCTATAGTCTGTCAGTTTTATATATAGTCTATAGACTATATCCTACATGTAGCCTGTCAGTTTCCCAGCACCATTTACCGAATTGGTTTTTCTCTCCCCAGTGGTATTTGAAAGTCTTTACCCTGTTGGTGGGAATACATACTAGCACAACCTCTGTAAAAAACAGTGTGATGATTTCTAAAAGATCTAAAAATTGATTTTCCACATGATCCACAATCCCCCTTCTGGGATTATACCCAGAGGAACTCAAATTACTCTATAAAAAAGATACCAGTACATGCCTGTTTATTGTAGCATTATTCACAATAGCAAAAATGGAAGCAATTGTGCTGCCCATTGAAAGTGCACTGGATAAAGAAAATGTGGTGCATATACATGATGGACTATTACACAGTCATAAAGAAAAAACAAAACTATGGACCTCATAGCAACTTGGGTGGACTTAGAATCTATAACATCCAGTGATTTATCACAGACAAAGATCTGAATACCACATGCACTCACTCATAAGTGGACCCTGAACATTTATCATAATACTATAAGAAAAGGATTGACAGTAGTGGAAAGCTGTCAGGGGAGGCAGGGATGGCACATAAGATCAATAAGAATGTCTGACCTCACACCAGGCAAAATGGGGACACAAAGAAGGCCCAAATTTTACCTGTAGGTAACCATTTATGAACCTAAGGCTGAACTAATCACTTAAATAATATGACTCAATAACTTATTGTACAATGTTTTAGTTCTCTTTTTATAAATGTTTGTAAACCTTTACCTCTTCATGCTTATATATTCATAAGAAAAATTGAAATTGAATTGTATGCTCTTCAAATTTTAAGTCTAATTCAAAGAATATATTTAAATAAGAATTTTTACACCATATATTTATAAAAATACAGTTTCAATCAGGTTCAGTGGGTCATGCTTGCAATCCCAGAAGTTTGGGAGGTCAGGGTGGGAGGATCACTTGAGTTCAGGATTTTGAGATGGGTCTGAGGCAACATTATTCTTTTCCCCTATCTCTAGAAAAAAAAAAAAATATATATATATATATATAGTTCGGAGTATATTTATTTGTGAAAAAGAGAATGGTTAAAGCCATTAAAGAAATATTATAACTAAGTAGGCATGTGTCTATGCTGTACTACACTAAATTGTTGATGTCCTTAAGATTTGTAATAAAAATTAATTTTATAAATTGTTTATTTTATAGTAATAATAGAAAACAGAAAAACAAAATAAGTATAAGTTTTGTTTTTAATCCAACACAGAAAATAACAGTAACCACTAAAAATGTTTTTCTCTGAATATAAGAGATATATTTAAGAACAACTAGAATAATTGTTACATATATGCATATGCTACAATTATCTATTCATTCTACCAGTTATATTTTCTAAAGATATTTTTTTTCTGTGTTTCATTTACATGTACACATTTTAAGAAACATAATTCCAATTTCAATACTATTGTAATTTTACCTTTCTTTATAAAATATATCTAGCAAGTAAATTTATTTGTAATATAAAAGAGAACAGATTATGTAAAGTGCATAAGAGTACTTTTCTGCATGAATATATATGCAGATATAAAATATATATATACTTTTTCAAATTATTGCTGAAAACTAGTAGACTGTGTAACACTTAAAAAATACAGTCACATGCTGCATAATGAGGTGTCAGTTCACGATGAACTACATATTTGTTGGTGATCCCAAAAGATTATAATATTATATTTGTAATGTACATTTGTCATCATGTTACAGTTGTATGCAGTATTTAGTGCAGTAACATGTTATACAGACTTGTAGCCTAGGAGTGATAGGTTATACAATACAGCCCAAATGCATAGTAGGCTAAACAATCTAGGTTTGTATACTTACACTCTGAGGTTCACACAAGGAAATCACCTAACAATGCGTTTCTCAGAATACACTGTTATTAAGTAATGCATGACTGTAAATGCATTTTTATAAATCCATTTTTATATAACCTATTTGCTAATACTCTGTTTCAAATGTGCTTATTCTCTACTTTTTCTGTTTCATTTTTATTTCCATCTCTTGCTATATTTTTATTCTTGATGTAAATGAATACTCATATAAGAATAATGAGAATACATGAGAAATCAAGTAGCAGTTGTAGAAAAATACTAGTAAGAATTATTATTATTACTATTTTACATTATACAGGTTCTGATGTTATACTAGGGATAAATATTAGTTGAGAAAATTTTTTCTTAGTACTATTAAGCTTTATAGTTTAAAACTATTTCTGGAAGAGAGATATTAATGTCTTTGCGTGAAGTCTATAACATTTTTTCAGTAACCATATACATGACATTAATATTTTCCAAATTGTTCACCATGGGACACTGGTTCTCTTGAGAAACTCTGTGGACTAATATTTACATTAAATTAATTACAAATTCTGCCTGTAATAATTATGTGCTTTAAAATTAATTTAATACAAAGTATATAGTGACTAAAACAAGCTTAAAATTCTTCTAAGATTGAGTAAATTTTAGATTTTTTTCTGACTGTAAGTCTCTGACCTCACATTTTTTAGACTTTTTTTTTTTTTAAGAAAAGTTGAATTGTAAATTTTGTCTCTGTCCCTTTCACATATAAATCTTCTTTCAGCTCCTGCTGGTTTTACAAGCAAGAAATATCTTTCTCAAGGACCTGAGAGCCATACTTTTGAAACACAATAAAAAAAGATAGCAACCCTGTGAGAGAGTAAAAGATTAAATTGATACCTGCCAATTAACAGAGACAGAAAGAGTAATCACATTGACCAACCTCTTTCATTATGTCCTTCAGGACTTTTCACTAGCTCACCTCAGTGCTTAAAATCTCTCCCTCCTTTTGTATTAGCTGAGTTCAGTTCAATCTCTTTTTCCTATTGCTTACAGACTTGACTCCTATTGCAATCGTCTTATTGTCTCTCTTGCCTGTTTATTTTGCCTGGTGAAATTTTTCTTTGACAAGCATACCATGTTTGAGAAGAATTTTAAAAAATACGTTTGTTTAATGCTATAGTTCTCAAAATATTAATACTTTGATAAACCTGGACTTTGTGAAATATACTTTCTGAAGTTCAGATCAATTTATTTATGAATTACCTGTAATATGTAACTACATCGATATATATTGAACATTCACGATGGACAAAACCAAATCATCTGTATCAGAAAGATGCAAAAATAAACATAACATTGTCTCTACTATCTATTATTGCATATGTTAAAAATTGAGTTATATGTACCTTCAAAATTATGAAGCAGTGTGTCTTGCAAAAAAGTATAAAACATGACTTAAATGAAATATTTTAACAGTACTTCAGGAAAAAATATGGAAAGTCAGGTTCTGGTGACCTTATTCTCTGCCTTTTATCTCTTCAGGCCTAAATGTGTTCACTATTCTCCTGCTGTTTTTTTGTCCTTGGTGCTTCATCATCTATTTTATCTGTGTGTCAATGCATATTCCTGGCAATGGTGTCTGAGAAATCAGTGAGGCTTTTGACAAGGCCCAACATCTCTGATCTCAATATTCTATGGTATAATTGTTATAGTTAAAAATAGCAATTAATTAGTTAAGACATAAAGTATAAAAAAATAAAAAGGAATGTAGCTTATGATAATGTCATGGATAGTTCTTAGTTTTAGGAGATAATTGGTTTTTTATTTATTCAATTACTGATTAATGCAATTTTGGCCAAATCTATTCCATTCTTTGGGACTATTATTTATATGTCATAGAAAAATTGTTAATTGGCTGATGCACAGTCCTCTCATTTTTGACTTTATTTGTTCTGTGATTTAATCTGTTTTGACTTGATTTGTGTTTTCTTTTAATCATGATTACTGACCAGTCAACTTTACTCCTATAAGCTCAAGTATATTTTCCATTGACTGAACTCTGTATTTTATATTTCAGATACAACTTAAAGAGCCACATATGTTTTTGACATTGAATACATTCATTGTTTATCACTAAATGTACTTGCATTTTTTTTTTTTTTTTTTTAGCTAGCACTTGGGAAAACATTAAGCATGTCATATAGAAATAGAAATAATTAAGAAATTTATTTATAAGTCTATCTTTTATTAAACTACCTTTTATTCTGGTTATATACACATATATTTGAGATATATTTTTTTAAATGTTTCTTGGTAATGACTTCCAGAGGGATTAGTAAACAAAACATATGTATGCTTGGTAGTAAAAAATGTTATTGTTTTAAAATACATATAAAAGTGTCATTTATAACAAGTGTGCCAAATTCCTGGATTAGGAACCCTGTTCCTGTTAGGAACCTGGCCACACAGCAGCAGGTAAGCAGATGAGGGTGCCAAACTTTATCTGTATTTGTAGCCACTCTCCATTGCTTGCCTTACCACTGGAGCTCCACCTCCTGTCAGATCAGCACTGAAAAGATGGCTTCCATTTCCACAATCCTATCTTTGTGAAGCAGGGTTTTCTGCAGTGACGGCAATCAAAGTGAGATTATGGAGTAGACTGGACATAAGCAATACACTTTGGGTGTCACTGTCTCCCGTCATTCCCAGATGGGAACATCTAGTTACAGGAAAATAAGCTCAGGGTTTCCACTGATTCTGCATTATGGTGAGTTGTGTAGTTATTTTATTATATATTACAATGTAATAATAACACAAATAAAGTGTACAATAAATGTTATGCACGTGAATCATCCTAAAAACATCCCTCCTCTCCCAAGCCCCATCTGTGGAAAAATTTTCTTCCATGAAATCGGCACCCGATTCCAAAAAGGTCGGGGACTGCTAAAGTTTATACAACATAAAGTCACATTGTAAAAATTCAATTTACTTTTACTTTCATAAATAATTATATATTAATCTAATTCTCATTAACTCATAATTATTTTCTGCAATGGCGAACAACTTATCTTAAAAATATTTTAACCCTTAGGTTACTAAAAGGCGAACATCTCTTTGAGATGAATCACCACAAATTCCAATGCATCCCCCAATACTATCAAAATAACAGGGCGGAAACATAGTATTTAATATAAAAGAAGGACACAAAGTCAAATGATATATTTTCATAAATTTACAATAAATACAAAACTGATGAGGTTTTTGATACTGATACTACAAATTACAAGCTGTATGGTTCTAAATAAAGGCAGAAGAAATACATAGTAAAGAAGAGAGACCCTTTTTCCAGCCAAAATCTAAAATGTTTCAAATTCAGATCTGGAAGTAATATAAAGCAGGAACAAGATTTGTAAAAGAAAGAAAATTGAATTGAGTTGAACTGAATTAAATTGAATTAAAGGTTTGTCAGTAGAGAGAATGAAATTCCATTGAACTCTTCTGTGCACAATCTATTAGCAATCAGAGTAATTGGAAGCTTGGGATTGCAAACATGCCAAACATCAATCATTGGATCCTTAAATATTTTTTAAAAAATTTGCACTATGATGGTATTGGTTTTGACACTTCCGGATAAATCATAAGTTATTTTGGCATGAAAAACACCAGTCTTACTAAGCAAGATCTCATACTGAAGCAAACTTGTAGTAACAGAGATAATAACTGTTCATAAAAATCTGCTTTTACCTTCATCTTAGAATATGACTACTCAAAGGAAAGAAGATAAATAAATGTGAAATACTTCTGGAGTTGGCAGATGATGCCTCCTATGTGTTCACCTCACAATTTCTTCTCTGTTACACTTAGGTCAGGAAGCAGAAGATCATAACAGAGGGGATGTTTGAGGACCACCTTACCCATCACCATCAAGTTGTATCTTCTTATCTGGAGTGAGGATATAAAATTATATTGCAATACATAATTATAGGTTGTCAGCAAATTAAAACAATTTAACCTAGGTTATATACTATTAAAATTGGTACCTTGAGGGTTAGTGCTCCAGAAATTAGTAACACAGAACATGAAATGCATGATGCTAGTCAATGGTCAGAAGTTAGGCAACAAGCAAGCTGATTTAGAGACTGGAAAGGTAGAAATCCCCCTATATCTTGGCAAAACATTTGTTAAGACTAATGATTGTAATATTTTATTAGGCAGTGTCAGTGTTGTCCATGCTTGAAGTTTATGAAAATATTTTAAATTCTTATAACCCATTATTTTTTTTTGTCAAAAAGACCTAGTCTTCAGCAAATAATAACCCTAAAATGTCTGAATATCATGTAACTATAAAAATCACATCTAAATTACACCAATGGGTACATGCATATCTTACGAATAACTAAAGATTTTATCTGAAGAATATAAAGCTCTTGGGTCAGGCACAGTATTCATATCTACAATCACAATGAACTGGGGTATCAAGGCTAGAGGATTACTTAAGTCCAGGAGTTCAAGGTTACGGTAAGCTATGGAATCAAGACTGCATTCCAGAATGCATGACAAAGGGAGATTGTCTCCGAAAAATAAAAATTTAAAAAAAAAGAATGTGAAGCTATTAAATAGAGAAATATACCAAAATATTTTAGAGAAATTTCAACTTTATGAAGCTGCTGTTATACAGAAAATTATTATATAGGTTTAAATAGTATCTAATTAAACCCAAATAATTATCTTCATGGAACTTAATAAGGTGACAAAAATATTATGAATAAATGAGTGTGTGAGAGTAATGAAGTTAAATTTTAAAAAAAGAAGCTAGATGAAATGTTTTGGTGTCAGATGGTAAAGGTTTTAATCATCTATAATTATAAAAATGTTTATATATATGCATACATACGCATTTGCAGGAATAGGCAAATAAATTTAAAACATTCATAAGAGAGTTAAGGTGCAGTTCTTTTGATATGCAAATACTTTGGTGAAATATTTGCTGATTGTGTAATATGAAGTTTTCTCATTCTGCTTCCTTCTATCATTCTGAAATAAATTTGAGGTCTGGTGCTTGTTTCTTTTATACACACACACACACACACACACACACACACACACACACACACACACTTACACTTAACCCGATTGCCTATGAATAAATTTTATCCAGACCCCAAATTATTCTCCATTGTCTTTGAATCAACAGTAACAACACAGTCCCATGACAAAAGCTGGCCACCTAAATATGCCCTTATACTTATTTATCCACCTTCTGCTCATATACAGTTAATAACTAATTATCTTTCTCCTCTACCTTTCAGAATATTCATGATTCATCCTCTACATATTTTTTCCATTGCAATGTTGTCCGTTCATATCTTCATCATTTTTTCCCTAAACTTTGATAATAAATATAAACCGTTTACTCTTCTTTCGTGCATGAATCAGAAATTGTTATTTTCTTAACTAGAAATGTCAAGATAGGATTCAAAGTTGTATCACTACATTTAATAAAATTTCTTATTTTGTTAGTCTCATTCTTCTTGAAATTCAGACTTTTTACATAGCATTATAGAGATGTTATGTATGAGATTATAAGCTAATTTACACTTTCCATATGAGCCATTATGCATTTAATTAAAGATATTGGACAAATTGTTTTCAGGAGAAGAATTTCTTTTGGGAGGAGCAGGTGAGAATATGATTGAATAAAATTTTTAAAACTCCACGCAACACCCAGACACACATACACATACACACCCATTTCTTTAAGTCTACAAAAATATAAATGACTAAAATCAAATACACTTATAATTAACAAATTTATAATTAGACTCATACATTTCTGAGTTATCAATAAATTTATAATTAGATAATTTTTTGCTGAGTTATAAAACAATTTTTTTCATTTTTAGCCACTGATAAGTTTTTTAAAAGTTTAATGCTAATTTTATGTAATTTTAATGAACAAATTTTAGTAATAATTTATGAAACAATTCTTTCAAAAAGAAAAAATAACATTTTCTGATTTATTCAGTACAACTATAGCTGTCCTTGGTTATTGAAGTCAAGGGAAATCTTATCAAAACTTAAGTAGAATGAAGAGTTGAGTAGACATTTACTGGAATTAATTCCCAAACTAAGTTAATATTTAAAAAATATATGAAGATAAGTTAGTCTCAAAAGCATAGAGATAAGAAACAAGGTGATTCCCCAGTTATGTAGTAAATTTTATAAAGTTCTTTCTATCAGAATTGTTCTACACATATTTAGCAGTCAACTTAAAATATATTTAAGTACCTTTGAGGCTTTTCTCTGGTTTGAATAATTGCATCCCCTTCAAAACTCATGTTGAAACTTAATTCCCAAAGCAACAGTATTTAGATGTGAGTAGGATGTGAAGGTTCTTCCCTCCTTGACAGGATCAGTATCTTATAAAGTGTTAGAAAAGTGTTAGGTCCATTTTTGCAGTTCTGTTATATGAGGACAGTATTTGTCTTTTGTCATGTCAAGATGTAGTGCCTAGGCACCATCTTTGAAGCTGAGAACAAGATTTCACTAGACACTGAATTTGTCAAAATCTTGATTTTGGACTTCCCAGTTTAAGAACTGTGAAAAATAAACTTCCATTATTTACACATTTTTCAATCTAAGGTATTTTGCTATCACAGCAGGAATGGACGAAGACTGATATTAATATAGACACCTCTGTGTTCTTTTCATTAGGGTTAACATAATATATCTTTTTCTATACTGATGATTTTAACCTGTTTGCAAGATTGTATTTAGGGAGGTTTCTAAGAGGCAGATAGGATATATAAACTATGTAGTAAAAGAAGAGACTGCAAGATTAAATAAGTTATATAGTTTACCTGTTTTTTATTTATGGGATCGTGAAAAATTTTCCTTAATGGGATTATTATTAATCCACAAAGATTTTAATCTACCAATTTGGCATTTATTCCTTATTTGTCCAATCGATTATCCCATTTTCTGTTTGCTTTTGTATAAAATAGAGATTTTTAGAATTCCATGTTGTCTTCTTTATTGTTATCAGGTATAGCTCTTTCAGGGCTAATTTCAGTTGTTGCTTTAGTATTTATGTATTTATTTTTTTCAGGGACTCTATCACCCAGGCTGGTGTGCAGTGGCACAATCGTGGCTCACTACAGCCTCAAACTCTTGTGTTCAAGTGATCCTCCCTGCCTCAGTCTCCCAAGTTGCTGAGAGTACAGCTATGCACCACCGTGCCTGGCTAAATTTTTTATTTTTTGTAGAGATGAGGGCTCCCTATGTTGCCTAAACTGGTCTTGAAATTCCTAGGCTCAGGGAATCTTCTCACCCTGTCCTCCCAAAGTTCTGGGATTATAGGCATATGCCACCACATCTGACCTGCTTTAGGTTGTATAGTATATATATTCATTTATCATAGTCTTCCTTTAAGTAATATTATACTACTTTACCTATAATATGAACTTTATATTTTCCTGTCTTCCTTCCTGAGCTTTGTGATGTTGTTGTCGTATAATTTGTGTATAGGAAACCCAACTAAATATTTATTTATTTTTCAATCAATGTACTAAATTTATAAATATTACCATTTATAGACATTTTGTATAATAAGAAAATGATTTACATTTCTCCATAGCTGCATATCTAGTTTCCTTTACTCCTTTGTATAGATGCAGATTTCCATTCAGTATTACTATTTTACTTCTGTTTGAAGAATTTCTTTAACATTTCTTGTAGTGCTGGCCTGCTGGTGATAAGGGAACGGGGTGCAACAAGAGGTCTATGTAGGACTCCTCAGTGACTCTCTCCTCCACACCCCATAGGAATATCCAGTTGAACAACTATTCACATCAAAAATATCTTCACATTGTTAAGGAAACCAGGTGAGAGATCACAGTATCTGCTGTGGCACAACAATAAGACATGTTGGAAAGGAAAGAAGAACAGTTTTATATTACCTGTCTCCAACCTCATGCAGCACAGTACAGAGAGTACTGTCCACTTGTGGAAAAGAAAGAGAAGTGAGTTTTGGTTGGTTTCTAACTCTGACTTCTCCACAGTAGAACTCAGCACCAAGAAATCGCCATGCTCATATTCCAGTTCAGTATCAGTAGCCTAAGCCTTCAGCCCCTGAACCTCCACTCCATGCCAGATAAAACCACATAGCCCCCGACTTCAGACTTTCAAGACAGACTCAATCTCTGATGATGTATGTGTCTAAAATGGTTTTATTTAAATTATTTTTGAAAAACATTTTTGCTGGGAAAATATGTTAGCATGATATTTTTTTCCTTTTGTATTTTAAAGGTGTTAGACAACTGTCTCCTACCCTGCATTGTTTCTAACCAGAAGTCTGCTCTTATTTCTACCATTTTCCTTCTTCATTTAATGTGTTTCTTTTCCTCGGGCTGTTTTTAAGATTTTCTAGTTATGACTTGTTTTAAGCAATTTGACTGTGTTTAAGTAATTTAAAAAGTACAAAGATATGTTTGGTACACTTTTCTTTATGATTCTCATACATGAAGTTTGGTAAGATTCTTAGATCTTTCTAAAATCGTTATGAAATTTAGAAAATTTGAAGCTATTATAGTTTTAAATATTTTCTCTACTCCTCCTTTGTGGACACCAAATACTTACATCATTATTAGGCTGCGTGAAGTTGTTCCTTTGTCACTGATTTTTTTTTCCAGTATTTTTTTTCTCATGTTTTACTTAGATAGTTTTGAACACTGTACCTTTAAGTGTTCTGTTCTTTTACTCTGTAATCTCTTATCTAACTTTATTAACCCTGCATATATTCTTTTTAATTTTTTACATGTGTTAAACCATCCTAGCATCCCAGAAATAATCTGATTTGGTTATTGTATATGAACCTTTCAATGTACTGTTAAATTCAGTTCTCTAGATTTTGTGTAGGATTTTTGCAGCAATACTCATCAGGGATATTGGTCTGTAATTTTATTTTTTTGTGTAGGTCTGATTTTGGTGTTATGGTGATGTTGGCCTAATAGAATAAATTTGGGAGTATTTCTTTTTAAGAATTAACTCTTTATATCAGATGCAGGGGGGTACACGTGAAAGTTCCTTATATAGACATTGTTTATTGGTGGGGATTGGCTCTCAGGTAGCTTATTCCACAGATAGTAACATCATCCTCATAGGTAATTTTTGAATCCTAATTCCTTTTCCTATCTCCCCACTTTTTGGTGTCCCCAGTATCTATATTTCCAACTTTATGACCATTTAGGTCCCACATATGGTGAGAACACATGGTGTTTGGCTTTCTGTTTCTGAATGAGTTCACTTAGATGATTTTCAGCCCCATCCATGTTGCTTCAAAAGACGGAATTTCATTCTTTTTTATAGCTGTGCAATATTCCATGGTGGAAATGCACCACATCTTTTTATCAGTCAATTGGTGGTGGGTACTTAGGTTGGCTCCATGATTTTGCTACTGTGAATAGTGCTGCAATTAACATATGAATATAGGTCTCATTTTTATCTATTGATCTATTTTCCTTGGGACAAATCTCTAGTAGTGGGATTGCTGGGACAAATGATAATTCAATTTTGGGTACTGTAAGAAACCTCCATGATGTTTTCCATAGAGGTTGAACTAGTTTACAATCCCATCAAGAGTGGATGAGTATTCCCTTTTCTCTACAATCACATCAACATCTGTTGTTCTCAGACTTTCTAATAATAGTTATTCTGACTTGTATGATGTAATGTATTATTGTGGTTTTAATTTGTGTTTCTCTGATTATGATTGTGATTGTGATGTTGAGTACTTTTTCATATGTTTGTTGGTTGCTTTTGTATCTTCTTTCAAGAAGTGTATATTCATGTTGTTTGCTCACCTTTTAATGGGATTATTTATTTATTTACTTATTTATTTTTTTTCCAGTTGAGTTGTTTAAGTTCCTTGTTGATTCCTGGCATTAGCCCTTTGTCTGAGATGTAATTTGCAAGTATTTTCTCCCTTTCAGTAGGTTTTCTCTTCAACTTGTTGATTATTTATTTTGGTATGCAGAAGATTTTTAGGTTAACTAAGTCCCATTTGTCTACTTTTGTTTTTGTTTTAAATGTTTTGGGGGTCTTTATCATCAATTCTTTGTCTAGGCCAATATCCAGAAAAGTGTTTTCTAGGATTTCTTCTAGGATTTTTATAGTTTCAGGTATTATATTAAGTCTTTGTTCCATCATGAGTTAAATTTTTTTAAATGGTAAGAGATAGAGGTCCAGTTTTATTCTTCTGCATATGGCTAGCCAATTTACCCAGCACCATTTATTGAACAAGGTATCCTTTCCCATTGTCTATTTTTGTTGGCTGTCTCAAAGATCTGTCTGTTTTAGTAATGTGGTTTTATTCTCTATTTTCTTCCATTGGTCAATCTATATATTATACCCATACCATGCTGTTTTAGTTACTGTAGACTTCCAGTCTAATTTGAAGGCAGGTGGTGCCTCTGCAAATGTTCTTTTTGCTCAGAATTTATTTTGCTGCTCAGGCTCTTTTCTGAGTCTATATCAACTTTAAGATTTTTTTTCTAGTTCTGTGAGGAACAAAGTTGGTATTTTGATTGAGAATATGTTGAATCTGTAGATTGTTTTGAGTAGTATACTCATTTTAACAATATTGATGCTTCCATTCCATGAACATGGGATGTTTTTTATTTGTGTCACCTACAAAATTTGGTCATGCAGAATAATATTTTTGATATTTTGCTAGGAATTTTAGCATTATATTTTCCTGGAAAATAGGCCTGTAGTTTTCCTTTTTGATGTGTTTTTGTCTGATTTTGGTTTTAGTGTGATACTGGTTTTATAGAATGAGTTAAGGAGGAGTTTCTCCTCTTTGATTTTCTGGAATAGTTTCAGTAGGAGTGGTAGCAGTTCTTTCTTGTCTGTCTGATAAGATTTAGCTGTAAACTTATCTGGCCCTTGGAGTTTTTTTTTATTTTTTTTGATGTGAGAGGTTATCATTTGTTATTGTTATTATTATTATTTTACAGATTCAATTTTTTTGCACATTATTGGGCTATTAAGGGTATCTATTTCTTCCTGATTCAGTCTTGGTAGGTTGAATGCTTCCTGAAATGTAATCATTTACCCTAAGTTTTCCAGTTTGTGCCATAGAAGTGTATATATAAATAAAATATTTCATATTGGTGATTATGTCACCTTTGTCTTTGCCATTTCTGATTGAATTCATTTGAGTTTTCTTCTTTGGTCTTGGTTAGCCTAGCTAACAGTCTGTTAATTTTGTTTATTCTTTCAAAAAACCAACTTTTTAGTTCATTAATCCTTTGTATCTATTTTTGGTCTCAATGTCATTTAGTTTTGATCTGAGCTTATTATTTCCTTTCTTCTATTAGCTTTAAATTTAGATTGCTTTTGTTT
Source organism: Carlito syrichta (assembly GCF_000164805.1). Classification (NCBI taxonomy): domain Eukaryota; kingdom Metazoa; phylum Chordata; class Mammalia; order Primates; family Tarsiidae; genus Carlito; species Carlito syrichta. Next base: position 525,996 of record NW_007246133.1, on the reverse strand, counting down.
TTCTAGTTCTTTGAGGAGCAAGTTTAAGCTGTTAATTTCTGGTCTCTGAGGCAGGCATTTAATGCTATGCATTTTCCTCTCAGAACTGCATTTGGTATATTGTGTCACTATTTCATTTGTTTCAACACTTTTTCTTTTTTTCTTTTTTTTTACTTTTTGCCTTAATATCATTGTTTACCCAAGAGTCATTCAAAAATGAGTTATTCAGTTTCCATGTATGGGTGTAGTTTTGGGGGCTTCTCTGAGTGTTGATGTGTAATTTTATTCCACTGTGGTCCAAGAAAATACTTGGTATAATTTTGATGCTTTAAAATTTATTGAAACTTTCTTTATGGCTAAGCATATAGTTTATTTTGGAGAATGTTCCATGAAGAGATGAGTAGAATGTATATTCTGCAGTTGTTGGATGGAAAGTTCTGTAGCTGTCAGATCCATTTGGTCTATAATCCCAATTTAAGTCCATTGTTTGTTTATTAATTTTTTTGCTTTGATAATATGTGGAGTGTTGAAGTCATGCACCATTATGGTATTGCTATCAATATGTTTTTGGTTGTGTTTTAAAGTCTAAGCTATGTGTGATAAGGGTGTCTACTCCTACCTGTCTTTGTTGTACATTCTTCTGATATATATTTTTCCAGCCATTTTCTTTGAGTCTGTGACTGTTTGGGACCAGTAGATAGGTCTCTCCTAGATAGCAAATGTTTGGGTCTTGTTTTTCTACCCAGTTTGACATTGGTTCTTTTAAGTGGGGGCAGTTAGCCCATTTACATTCAGTGATAATAATGATATGTGAAGGTTTTTCCCAGTCATGGATTTGTAAACTAGCTGATTTGGGGGTTCTAATATGTTTTGCTGTATGGGCACTGTGAGCTTTGAAGTTATGTGCTCTTTTGTGATCGTGACAGTCGTTTCATTTTCAGTTTAGAACTCCTTTGAGTATAATTTGTAAAGCCATTTTAGTGACAACAAATTCCTTTATTTTTTTTAAATCTGGGAAGGACTTTATTTCTCCTTTGTTTATGAAGCATCATGTACCATTTTTTGCCCTGTCCTCTTAAATTAAACCTGTATGTTACTAAATAACAAGTCTACCTCTTGTAGTAGGCACATAGATATTTTTTTTAAAATATGTATTCAACATTCTATGTCTTCTCATTGGTTGTTTAATATATTTACATTTGAAGTAATTAAGGGATTTCCTGCAAGATGGCGACAGGACAGTTTGGACTGTGAGAGTCTCTGCAAAAGCGAATGTCCATAAATACTCTCTGTGTGTGTGCTGGTGGGTGAGTGAAAGTCCATCTGAGGGAAGATTTGGGTTTATGCACCAGGGGCTTTCCTCTGGAGGTGAATGCAACTTCCCACCACCCTGAGATTAGAGTCACTGGGGCGATGGATTATCTGCTGTTCTTGGGGTTTTCCTGAGAAAAGCCGTCCCAACACAGCTGATCCTCATTACCTGGAGCTGGGCTCACACAATCACCTGTTCCAGAGAAGTGGCTGGAGCCTGGATTCATGGAGAGAGAAGTCAGGGAGAGCTGGAGAGAAGCCTCACCGCCAGTGAGGAAGTGCTGGCCAGAGCCATATTCTCTGTTCTGGAACCAGGCAGAGACCTGCATTTCCCTGCCCAGCTCCACCTAGCCTCCAACATGGGACATGGGACTTAAAGGTAATCTCATCAAACTTGGAGAGAGAGACACTCCTCCCCCCATGCTGGAACAGGTACAGAAACATAAGATCTGAGTGGGAAACGACAGGAGAGGGCCAACTGAGTCCAGATCTGATCTACCTTCCTCCAACAGAAGTCTATGGGGCATCTAACTCAGGTGAGAGTAACCCTATCACCTGTGCTGAGAGCAAAGGGGAGGGGCTGGAGACAAGAGATGAAAGGAAGTAGGAGTTACAGAAACTGTCTCAGAGCCAGTTTTGCTTTTTTGTTGTTGTTGTTTGTTTTGCTTGGTTTTTTTGTTTGTTTTAGTTTTGTGTGTTTTTTTCTTTTCCTCTTCTTTCTGTTTTTGATTATGTTTTCATACTTGCTTTGTTTCTGTTATTTTATTTTTATTTTTTAGACTTACTGTTTCTTTATGGATTTTTTGAGGGAGAGTACATCAGTAGGAGGTTTTTGTAGCTTTGTGTGATTGCCTGTATGTTTTTTAATATTTTCTGTCTTTTTTTGTGTGTTTCTTTCCATTTGTTAGTTTGTATACCTGTCTGTTGTCCCTCTTATTCTTCTCTCCACCTTACTCTTAAACCCCTCCTTCCTTTTTATAATACTTTTCCTTTTTCTTATTTCATTTTGCTTTCAAGGGGCAAACCTATACCCCCTCTGCATGGACAGATTGTAAGGCAGTGGGAAGTGGGTTCCAGGGGGCCCATACACCTGTCAGCTGATACTAGGATCTGTAGATAGTTTCTGAATCACAGCTTCTCCCTCAATTAAATCTTTTTTTTTTTTTTTTTTTTTTTTTGAGTTAGAGTCTCACTTTGTTGTCCAGACTGGAGTACAGTGGCCGCTCCTGGTCACCGCAGCCTCGACCTGCTGGGCTCCGGCAATCCTTCCGCCTCAGCCTTCCAAGTAGCCGGAATTACAGGCATGCACTACCACACCTGGCTGATTTTTTGATTTATTGTAGAGATGTGGTCTCGCTGCCCAGGCGGGTCTCAAACCCACGGGCTCAGGCAATCCACTCACCTCAGCCTCCCAAAGGCGCGGGATGACAGGGTGAGCCACCGAGCCCGGCTTCCCTCAATTAAATCTTAAAACAACAGAAAGAACAGCCCCCCACCCATAGTCCAGATTCAGAATTAAACAAAGCCAGAGGATCTATATAAGGAAGAATAGGAGATTGAGCAAACATAAGTCAAAGCTTTGCCATCCCCCCATCTTTGAACAACAGAATTAAAGAAGAGGTAAAAAAAAAAAAAAATGGAGGAGGGAGGAAAATCTGCACAAATGAAGAAAAACCTAAAGAAGAATATGGATCTCGCACAGACTCCTGGAAGGTCAGACACTGAGAATACAGACTTCAGAGTGCAAATAATGAAGAGCCCCCAGGATGACTGATCTCAAACCACAAATCCAGATATCAAGACATTATTAGAGAGAATACAAAGAATGGAGGGGACACAAGAGAAAAGGATGAAGGAGTTTATAACTCAAATAACATCAAATAAAGAATATAGTGAATGAAACAAATAACAAACTGATAAGTATGGGAAGCAGACTTAGCCAAGCAGAAGAATTTCAGAGCTTGAGGACCAAAATATGGAACTAATTCATACTGTTAAAACATAGAAAAGAAGCTTAAAAAAAGTACAAAATGTTCACGAGATGAACAATTATTTCAAGAGGCTGAACCTAAGATTAATTGAAATTCCTGTGGCAGATAAAGACAGAGACCACCCTGGAGCAAACACTCCATGAAATTATTCAAGAAAACTTCCCTCATCTCATCAATGATGCAACAATTCAAGCACAAGAGATTCAGAGAACCCCTGTGAGACAGAAAATGAGAAAACCAATTCCTAGTAATTCACCTACACAAAATAGGTATAAAAGAAAAAAAAAATTCTAAAGTCAGCAAGAGAAAGAGGTCAGACTACTTAGTGGGGAAGACAAATTAAAATAGCAACAGATTTAGCTATAGAAACACATCAGGTTAGGAGATCTTGGAGCCCAATCTTCAAAGTTCTCAAAGATAAACAATTTCAACCAAGAATTACCTACCTAGCTAAGCTAAGACTCATCAGTGATGGAGAATTAAAATCTTTCCTAGATATTCAATCCCTAAGAGCTTATACTGCCTTAGACCAGCTCTACAAGAAACACTTGAGAATGAATAAAGCAGAAGAAAGGAAAAAAGAATGACAATGCTCTTAATAAGAATGAAGAAAAAAATGAGAAATTGAGACTTTGCTTCCAGAATCTCTACCTATTCCATTGGTCTATATGCCTGTTTTTGTACCAATACCAGGCTGTTTTGATTACTGTAGACTTTATAGGAAAGTTTGAGGTCTGGAAGTGTGATAACTCCTGCTTTGTTTCTTTTGCTAAGAATTATTTTACCTATTCACGGTCATTTCTGTTTCCATATTAATTTCTGTATTGTCATTTCCAGGTCTGAAAAGAATGATGTAGGCAATTTAATGGATATTGCATTGAATCTATAGATTGCCTTTGATAGGATGGACATCTAAACAGTGTTGATTCTTCCTATCCATGAGCATGGAATATTTTTTCATTTGTGTCTTCTTGGTTTTCTATGAGCAGTGTTTTGTAGTACAAATTGTAAAGGTCTTTCACTTCTCTGGTTAGGAAGATGCCGAGGTATTTCATTTGGGGGGGATTGTGCTTTTTATTTGGTTCTCTGCATGCTATTGGTGTATAAAAATGCAACTGTCTTTTGCACATTTATTTTGTACCCTGATACTTTGCCAAAATCCTTTAGCAGTGTTAGCAGGTTTTTGACCGATTCTTTTAAATTTTGAAGGTATAGGATCATTTTGTCAGCAAAGAGGGATAACTTATCTTCCTCTTTTCCTATTTGGATACCCTTGATTTTCTTCTCTTGTCTAATTGCCCAAGCTAGGACTTCCAATACAATGTTGAACAAGAGGGGTGAGAATGAATAGCCTTGTCTTGTTCCAGTTTTCAGGGGAAATGTTTCCAGTTTCTTTCCATTTAGCAATATGTTAACTGTGGGTTTATCATAGATGACACTATTTTGAGGTATGTTCCTTCTATACCTAGGTGTTTGAGCGTTTTTATCAAGAAGGGATGCTGGATTTTATCAAAAGCTTTTTCTGCATCTAATGATATAATCATGTGGTCCTTGTTTTTACATCTGCTGATGTATTTAATTACATTTATGATCTTGCAGACATTAAACTAGCCCTGTATTACTAAGCCTATTCAGTAAATGGTGTGGAGAAAACTGGCTGATCAGATGCAGAAGATGAAACAGGACACCTACCTATCACCATACACAAAAATTAACTCTGAATGGATCAAAGACCTAAATGTAAAACCTCAAAATATGAGAATTTTAGAAAACAGGGGAGACTCCCTTATAGAAATTAGAACTGGAACCAACTCCTGATCAAAACCTTAAGTACCCATATCATAAGACATAAGATAGACAAGTGAGAGCTCATCAAACTGACAAGCTTTTGCAAAGCAAAAGAAACCATCAAGAGAGCAGGGAGACAGTCCACAGAATGGGAAAATATATTTGCCAACAGTATATCTGACAAAGGTCTAACATCTAGGATCTACAAGGAACTCTCAAATGCACCAAAAAGAAGAAAAACAAACAGACCCATTAAAAAGCGGGCAAAAGACATAAATAGACGTGTCTCAAAAGAAGATATACGGGCATCCAACAGATACATGAAAAAGTGCCCAGTCTCACTAATCATCAGAGAAATGCAAATCACAACCACATGGATATACCAGCTAACTCCAGCAAGAATGGCCATCATTAATAAAACAAGCAACAACAGATGCTGGTGAAGATGTGGAGAAAAGGGAATGCTTCTACACTGCTGGTGGGAATGCAAACTAGTACAGACTCTTTGGAAGATAGTGTGGTATTTCTGAAAGAACTAGAAATTTTGACTTTCCATATGACCCAGCAATTTCCCTATTGGGAATATACTTGAAAGAACTCAAATCATTCTACAAAAAAGATACCTACACAGGCATGTTTGTTGCAACTCTATTCACAATAGCTAGAACATGGAACCAACCATGCTGCCCATCAAAGTTGGACTGAATTTTAAAAAGTGTGGTACATATACCCAATGGAATATCATGCAGTCATAGCGAAAGACAAATATATGGACTTTGCAGCAACTTGGATGAATTTAGAGTCGCTCATACTCAGTGATCTGTCACAAAGAACAGAGTACCATATGTTCTTACTCATCATCAGACCTTGAACAATTATCAAAATACTATAAGAAAGGGATTGGCAGTAATGGAAAACTACTACAGAGGGGGTAAGATTAGCAGTTGAGGGAAACTGCCAGGGGAGCGAGGGACACACATCATCAACAAGGGTACCTGCATAATCAATATTTGTATACCTAACTCTGAATTGTACCCCACATCTTTAAAATAAAAATAATTTTTAAAAGAATGCGGAAAAAAGATGGAAATCACACAGGAATCAACCCAAAAATCAAAAGAAAGACAACAAACAGCAGCAACAATCAACACCATAAGAACATCATGACAGTGATAAACCCTCATATCAATAATTTACCTGAATATGAATGAACTAAATGCACCACTGAAAAAACATAAAATGGCAAAATGGATAAAATATAATGAGACAACAATATATTGTCTCCAAGAGACTCATCTCACCAGAAAGGATCCTCACAGACTCAAAGTAAGAGGATGTGAAACAAAATTTCAGGGGAATGAAACACAAAACAAGCAGGAGTTTCAATCTTAATATCAGATGAAATACCCTTTAAGTTATCAAAAATTTAAAAAGATACAAAAGATGTAGGGTATATAATGATTAAACTTTCAATACCTCAACAAGAAATATCCATCCTAAGCATATATGCACCCAACATAGGAGCACCAACTTTCATAAAGCAGCTTCTAGGCAAACTTTTAAAAAAGATATTGTCTCTAACACTATCAAAGCTGGGGACTTAATTACCTCACTCACAATTCTAGACAGATCATCAAGACAAAAAATTAGCAAGGTGATCCAGAACCTCAATGTGATGCTTGATGAATTGAACTTAACTGATACCTACAGAACACTCCACCGAACAACCTCGAAGTATACATTGTACACATCACCACATGGATGGTACTCTAAGATAAACTACACCCTCAGTCATAAATCAAGCACAAACAAATTCCATAAGATTGAAATACTACCATGTACCTTCTCAGACCACAGTGGAATAAAAATAAATATCAACACCAACAAAGTTACCCTGAAACCCTCAAAACTATATATGCTAAACATGATGCTAAACAACTCCCGGTTCAACAAGAAAATCAAAACAGAGATTAAAAGATACCTGAAAACAAATGAAAATGAAGAAACATCTTACCAAAACCTCTGGGATGCAATGAAAGCAGCACTAAGAGAGGAATTCTTATCTCTATGAACACATATGAAGAAAATGGAAATATCATAATTAAACAGCCTAACAAATCACCTAAGGAAACTGGAAAAGCAAGACCACCAAAACCAGAAGAATCCAGATCACCAAAATAAAAGCCCAAATTTGGGACATAGAAGACAAAAAGAGAATACAAAAAATGAATGAATCAAAAAGCTGGTTGCTTGAAAAGATAAACAAGACTGATGTGATGGACCACTAGCTAGACTGACCAAGAAAAAGAAAGAAAAAGCCCAAATAAATACAATCGGAAGTACAAAAAATCAAGTCACAACTCATTACGAAGAAATACAAAGAATTATCAGAGACTACTAAGTATACTTGTGTGGAAACAAACTAAAAAATGTAAATGAAACAGAGGACTTTCTTATGTTACATTACCCCACTCCCCAGGTTGAAAGAAGAAGAAACAGAGACCCTAAGTAGACCAATGACAATCCAGGAAATTGATGACATCATTAGAAAACTACCTACCAAAAAAAGCCCTGGACCAGTTGGCTTTCCAGCAGAATTCCACAAAACTTACAAGGAGAAACTGATACCAATCCTATTGAAATAATTCCAGGCAATTAAGAAAGATGGAACTCTCCCCAAATAGTTTTAAGAAGCTAACATAATATTGATACCCAAACCAGGTAAAGAGCCAACAAAAAAAGAGAACTACGGGTCAATATCCTTAATGAACATAGATGCTAAAATTCTCAATAAGTTCCCAGTAAACCAGATCCGATAACACATCTCAAAAATCATCCACCATGACCAAGTAGGCTTCATCCCTGGGATGCAGAGTTGGTTCAACATTTGTAAGACCATAAACATAATTAAGTACATCAATAGACATAAAAACAAAAACCACAAGATTATTATCATTAGACACAGAAATAGTTTTCGATAAAATCCATCACCCCTTCTTGATTAAAAACCTTGAACATCTAGGTATAGATGGGACACACCTCAAAATAATAAGAGCCATCTATTAGAAACCCACAGCCAGCATTCTACCAAACAGATAGAAATTGGAACCATTTCCCCTGAAAACTGGAACAAGACAAGCATATTCACTCTCAACCCTCCTTTTCAATATAGATTTGGAAGTCCTAGCTAGAGCAATCAGATAAGAGAAGGCGATCAGGGATATCCAAACAGGAAAAGAGAAAGTCAAGCTATCCCTCTTTGTAGACACCATGATGCTAAACTTTGAAAACACAAGATAATCTGTCAAAAACCTCCTTGTATTGATAAAGAACTTTCGCAAAGTCTCAGGGTATAAAATAAATGTGCAAAAGTAACTCGCATTCCTATACACCAACAATAAATGAACAGAAACCCAAATAAAAAACAGAATCCAATTCACAATAGCCCCACACCAATAATGAAATATCGTGGCATCTTCCTAACCAGAGACGTGAATGACATTTACAACAAAAACTATAAAACACTGCTCAAAGAAATCAAAGATGACATAAACAAATTGGAAGAATCGATATTGTTTAGATGTCCATGTTAAGGCAATCTATAGATTTAATATAATACCCATTAAATTATCAGCAGCATACTTATCTGACCTGGAAACGACAATACAGGGATTTATATGGAAAAATGATGACAAATCGCCAAAACAATCCTCAACAACAACAACAACGAGAGGTATCACACTCCCAGACTTTAAATTTTATTATAAAGCTACAATGAGCAAAACAGCCTGGTATAAAAAGCCTTGAAATATGCAGCCTAGGTGCTGGGTCTTCTGTCCTGCAAAGCTGTGGCCAGGACTTCATCTGCTAATTGTATCCTCAGAGAAGTAGCCAGTGTTTGGCTGAGATAAACACTACATGGAGGCTGTGGATATCTGTAAGCATCAGGCCATGCATAGCTGGAAAAAGTCATTGTCTTTTCTGACAATGTCTGAGGACTGAGTGGAGTCTATGGAGTTTGTAGTGAAGGACAGGTGCCTATACCTGAGATCTGGCAATGTGGTAGAAGGTAAGTGTGCAGGAGGACTACACATCTCCTGATGGATCCTGGGAAAGTGATATCCTGTGAATACTCGTAGTATTTTGAATATACTACAATGATTTTTTGAAAATACTATGGTAGTACTTTGTTATGAACACCAACATTATCAGTTTCTTCAGTCACCTGACAAAAATGAATGCATGCTTTTTTTCTTTTCTCCCTTTCTGTCTCTCTTTCAATTTAGTAATTAAACTCAATTGAAGATAGAATAAACAAACAAAAAATCTGGTCAAAATGAGTTAATGAGTTTCTGATCTTAATAGAAGTAAAAAGCATTGTCAGTTTCCAAAGAAATGAAATACATACTCCTTTACTGACCTGTTCACATAGGGAAAACATGATTTTTCTTGACATCCCTCAAATAAACTATCTATCAAACTGCATTTGAGTGACATTTTCTCTTTATGTAACAGGTAGACAGAGCATCCGATAATTTTGTGGCAATCTTCTTTTTTGGTTATTGTTTTCATTGACATGAGCAGTCTTATTTAACATACTTGGATGTCTTACTGGATGAACTTGTTCCAAGAACAGAGGAAACTTTCCGATAAGGTATGAGCAGTGCTCAAAGTAGGCGAGGCTCAGGAATTCCTAAACTGGAACCATTTTCCATAGCACTAACTGATTAAACACACATGCAAAAGTATTAGCCATACCTATAGCCACATTTTTTTTCCTAAAAGGGAAATTACCTATTACAAAAATGGTACTCAGCTGGGTATGGTGGCTCACAGTTGTAATTTCAGAACTTTGGAAGGCCATGGTAGGAGGACTGCTTGAGCCAGGAGTTTGCGACTGGCCTAGGCAACATAGCAAGAGCCTGTCTACAAAAAAACAAAACAAAACAAAACAAAAAACAATAAAAACGTAGCTGTGTGTGGTAGCATGCACCTATCGTCCCAATCACTCTGGAAGCTGAGGTGGGAGAATGACTTGAGCCTAGGAGTTTGAGACTGTAATTATTGACGATCATGTCACGGCACTTCAGACTGGGCAACATAAGTGAGACTGCAACTCAAAACTAAAACAAAACAAAACAAAAAACCCTGGGCTAGAGACAAAAGAGTGCACCACTCTTGATGATTATTCAATTAAATGTATCAAGATGATGAAGTTTCTGTTTTGTTTTGCGGTTTTGGTTTAGCTTTGGTTAAAAGATCCACTACAAAAAAGAAATGAGACCAATTTAAGGGTAAAAGTTTTAAACGTGATTTCAGAGTCCCCCCTCCCCCCAACTAAAATGCCAAAATTGGCTTTGGCTAAGAATTTCCCAATGATTTGATACTATTGCCAATTAAAAAATAACTGTTTATTGTCTTCCCTATCTGCAATGCTCCCTTAAATTTTTTCTTTTAGGCAGTTTAATTTACAAATTTAGCCTTGTATTATAAGAGAACGCTGAACCTGCCTTTGAGATTGAAGTTCTCAAACCAACAGCCAAATAACTACTTTTGTCTTTAAATGAATTTACTATTTCTGTTTCTTCAAGAGAAAAAAATAAAGATTAATTAAATCTGTAACCTTAGAAAATAATAAAAAAGCGATAAAACAAACCTTTAAAAATGAAAGGTTGTATAATAAAGTTAAGAAAAATCCCTTTTAATAAGACACTTCACTTAATTCCTCTTGTCTTTTGAATAGGTTGCATGAATTTGATCCTATAAAACAAAACAGAACTAGGACGGAGTGGAAAAGAGAAAATGATGAGACAATTACACTTGTAAACCGATATGCAAAAATCCTATCTCTTAAAACAAGTAAGTCAGGTACTATATTAATTTAAAATATATCGTGAGAAACTGGTTGATTTTAAATATTCATGGTGGTTTGATTTAAATTTCTTTGAATATGATTCAACATTTTAGTGTGAAATGTATATATTTAGTACTGACGATATTCTAGGTAGTCAACAAGAGTTAAGGATTAACAGATAAGCAGATTAACCAATTACAGAAAAAAATAACTGATTATATATAGAAAATATGTAAAAAGATTATTAAACCTGTTCATGAAAAAATCTTAGCAAACTTAAATGAAAAAGGAATCATACAACCTATTAAAATGTAATTATCAGGATTTATATCAGTAATCAGAATAATCATATGCATGAAATCTACAAAATATCTAGGAGTTTAATAAAGAATAGATTTTTAAAAACAAATGGACAAAAAAATAAGGATATCAAACATGATACCTACAAAAACCTAATACTGGTACATAATAAAATATATATCAGATTATGCAATACCAAATTATCATAAATTTTTATTTTACAAAATCTGAGAGAATAACTGCTCTCAGCTTATATGAACTCTTAGTTTAAATGGGAATGTTTATTTATTTATTTATTTATTTATTTGTTTGAATTGGAGTTTCACTCTGTCACCCAGGCTGTAGTGCAGTGGCACATTCAAGGCCACCACAGTCTCTACCTGTTGAGCTCAGGTGATCCTTCCATCTCAGTCTTCCAAGTAAGTGGAACTACAAGCACATGCCACCACACTTGGCTATTTTTTTTTATTTATTATAGCGATGAGGTCTCACCAAGTTGCCTGGGCTGCTCTTGAACCCACGGACACAGGCAGTCCTCTCACCTCGGCCTCTCAAAGTGCTGGAATTACTGGCATGTGCCATCTTATTTATTTATTTGCAAAAGAAACAATAGCAGAATGAGTCTTGAAAAAGATTGGATCTGGTATAGAAAAATTTTTCTGATCACTTTATAGATGAAGAGAGAAAATTAATAACTACATCCATATGTACATATTTGTGCATGTGCCTATCTATAAACCATCATTATCTTTTTCTTTTTTTTTTTTTTTTTTTGAGTTGGAGTCTCACTCTGTCACCCAGACTGGAGTGCAATGGTTGCTCCCGGCCACCGCAGCCTTGACCTGCTGGGCTCCGGTGATTCTTCCACCTCAGCCTTCCAAGTAGCTGGAACTACAAGGCGCACGCTATCACGCCCGGCTGATTTTTTGATTTATTGTAGAGATGAGGTTTCGCCAAGTTGCCCAGGCGGGTCTCAAACCTGTGGGCTCAGACAATTCACTCACCTCAGCCTCCCAAAGTGCCAGATTACAGGCTGAGCCACTGAGCCTGGCTCATCATTTTCTCCTGTTTTTAAAGTTCGATAATTTCTGAGGACTCTATGTTTTATTATTTGTAGAAATTGAAGATATTTTCATGTTTCAAATACACATTGTATTATTGTTATTTTTATATTTACAGAATACAAAATTTTGTCTTATAGTTAACATATTCAAAAATGAATAAACTACACCCTCCAATAACATTAAACTACAAAGGCAATCAGATAAAACAAACAGCATAAATCAGTACATTAGAGATCTGATTACAAATTTTTGTTTGTTAAACATATGACTCCAGAGATTTAGGCATCACCATTATTTGACACATTAGTCATCTGGAGTTGTCAAGAGTTAGAAAACCCAAAAATCCCAGTGTTAATTTTACAAGGCTCAGTAGTTTGGAAGTCTCTTCTTGTCATTTTTTTTGTGTGTGTAGTTTTAACATGTATCTCAGAATATAATTATAATTGTTTATTCATTCAGGAAAAATATAGCCATAGGAGAAATATAAGTTATGACCTATGTAATTAAGAAAAGAATGGTGTTCTGTAAAAATAGATATGAGAATTTGACTTGTCCCAAAACTCACAGATTATTATTTAATCAATAAGTAACAACCGAAAATGGCCTATATTTCCAACAATTACTATTTGAAAGTATATCTAAGATTCAGAATCAACCAAAGTAATAAAAATTTAAAATAAGTGAGTATGTCTAAATCTGAATAAATTTTATAAAATAATATATGTAATATAGATAATATACTAATTCATTTAAAATTTGTAATAAAGCTATTGAAAAACATATTAAAGCTAGTTTTTCATTTACTCTTTGTGTTAAACATTGGAAGATGCCATTGATGCATATTTATATCATATTTGTATGACATAAAAATAAAAAGACATATGTTGAATATGTTTCTGTTTCTCTCTATCTTCTGTTTCTCCTTCCCACTCTGTTGGTTTAATAATCTTAGCAAGATATTCAGTTGAGTTTGAAATTTTTATATTTATGTAAACTACTGCATTTGTTTGGTAAAAATAATCTGATAAGCAGATGAAAAACGGGGATAAAGTTCATAAAGCTATGATCACATCAGCAAGAATGCCTAGCAAATATTAGACAAGACAATAAACTAACAAAAATAAATAATATTAATAATAATAATAACAATAATAATAATAATAATAATAAATAATAACAGCACCATCCAAGAATACAAATTGCGTTTCTTCTAAGAAAGAGGATGAGAAAGAGAGTTGAAAATAAAGGTGAAATGATGGAAGCCAGAAACATGCTGCAATTCCATTTTTTTGTGTTCTGTGTCCTTTCCTGATATCTCTAATAACTAAAGTAAATGTTCCTCATAAATTATAGTTGGTGTAAATTGATGTGTGTTCATATAGATGTTCATACTTGGCGCTATTTATTTCTTAAATGTTTACTGGATTTTATCAGTAAAGCCATTCAGACATGGTGGTTTCATCATTAGAAAAATTCAATTCTAAATTCTATTTTTTTTTTTTTTTTTTTGAGTTGGAGTCTCACTCTGTTGCCCAGACTGGAGTGCAGTGGCTGCTCCCGGCCACTGCAGCCTCGACCTGCTGGGCTCCGGCGATCTTCCACCTCAGCCTTCCAAGTAGCTGTAACTACAGGCGTGCGCTACCATGCCCAGCTCATTTTGATTTATTGTAGAGATGAGGTCTCGCCAAGTTGCCCAGGGGGGTCTCGAACCCGCGGGCTCAGGCAAACCACTCACCTCAGCCTCCCAAAGCCGCAGGCTTTGCCACCGAGCCCGGCTTAATTCTAAATTCAATTAAACAAAACAACTAAAATCTATTCAGATAACTTAGTCTCATGGGGAGAACTTGAATAGCTTGTTTTCTTTAAGAATTTTCTTCACTTTACCTAAAGCCTTGTATATATTGGTATACAGTTATTCATATTAAGTGTAATGTAAAATACTTTAAAAATTGTTCCAGAACACATAACTTGAGATTTATTCTTTTAACAAATTAAGTGTACAGTGTTGTCAGCTATACAATACTGTCCAACAGACTTTAACATTTTCAACTTTCAATACCGAAACTCTATTCTCATTCAACAACTTTCCTTTTTCTTTTCTCTTCAGCTCTGTTAACTACCATTCTACTTTCTGTTTCTGTGAGTTAGACTGCTTTAGATATCACATGTAAGTGGAATCAGAGTGTTTGACTTCCATGACTGGCTTATTTCATTTAGTGTAATGTCCTCAAGAATCACCCATGTTGGCACAAATGGAATAATTTTTTTAAATGACTAAGTAATACTTAATATTCCATTGCATGTATACACTACGTTTTCTTTCTGTATTCATTCATTGATAGACATCTAGGCTGTTTACACTTCTTGGCTATTATGATCAATGCTCCAGTGAATAGGGGAGTATAAATAGCTCTTTAAGCTCCTGATTTTAATTCTTTTGAATGAATACCGAGAAGTGGGATTTACTAGCAGTTCTAGTTTTAATTTACTTAAAAAAATACTTTATATTGTTTTCCATAGTATTCAGTTTATTGAATGTACCAATTTACATTCTCACCAATAGTGTATAATGGTTTCAATTTCTCTTATCCATACTGACACATTTTCTGTTTTTGTTTGTTTTCAAAATGACCATTGTAACAAGAGTGAGGTGATACTTCATTATGGTTTTGATTTACAATGCCCTAATAATTAGTGATATTAAACATTTTTTGTGTAACTTTTATCCATTTGTATGTCTTCACTAGATACATATCTATTTGAGTCCTTTGGACAATTTTTTTTTTCTATTGAGTAATAAGAGTTCTTTATATATTTTGGATATTACTTATTTGAAACCTGATTTGAAAATTAATTCTTCCATTTTATAGGTTACTTTTTCACTATGTTGCTTCCTTTGTTGTACATAACTTTTTACTTTGATGCAATTTTATTTGTCTATTTTTGCTTTGTTGTCTGTGCTTTTGATGTCATCTCCAAGAAATAAAGGCCAAGACAAATGTTATGATGTTTTTCTGCCATATTTTCTTTGAGAAATTTTGTAGTCTCAAACCTCACATTTATGCCTTTATTGCCTTTTGAGCTGATTTTTGTGCATGATGTTATATAAGGGTCAAATTTTTTATTTTGCATGTATATGTCCTGTTTTACCAGCATCATTTGTTGAATAAAACAGTTTTCCTGCATTCTGTACTCTTACTATTCTTGAAATGCTTATAGGAATTGTAATGAATTGAATGATTTTGATATTAGTAAGTTGTGTGTCTCTTTTTCTCAACAGTCTGTCTAGGCTGCATCAGTTTTTCCAACTTTGTAAAATAACTATCTTTTTGTTTTATTGAGTTTTATTATTAATTTTTATTGCCCATTCTATTTATTTCAGTTTATGTATTATTTTTATTATGTTTATCCTAGGATTAATTTGCTTTTTTTTTTTTTTTTTTT